>NW_022164486.1:0-2098 GCF_008728515.1 Papio anubis
TCTGCCTCAGCCTCCCGAGTAGCTGGGATTACAGGCACTTGCCACCACGCCCAGCTAGTTTTTTGTATTTTTTAGTAGAGACGGGGTTTCACCATGTTAGCCAGGATGGTCTCGATCTCCTGACCTCGTGATTCGCCCGTCTCGGCCTCCCAAAGTGCTGGGATTACAGGCTTGAGCCACCGCGCCCGGCCCCGGCCGAGCAGTTTTGTGCCCTCTCTGCTGGCTCTCACAAGCCAAATGCAATAAATGAAAAGGAGGCACAGCATTGGAAGAGCAACTGAGCCCAAGGATGGCAAATCAGGGGAGAAAAGAGAGCACGCTGGAACTTATTCCTTATAATAGGCAACTCCACTCATGCATAATTAGGGTGCACTGGAAGAGAAGACTGGTATGTGACATGATCATCCCTGAAAAAACAAAAATAAAACAGACTGCATCCCTCCCCATCCTGTACCATCTAGACATTTATGATGTAATAAAGACAATACATACAATCAGGTACAAATCCTAATGTATACATAGACCACAATAATGTTGAATGAAGACCCAAATTAAAATTAAAAAAAAAATGTATGAGATGTATGTTAAAAAAAGATATGGCTCTACAAATCTTTGAGCCTCCTGGTTAAAAACTATAACATTATATCTGTATTTGTACATATCTCTAGTAAAACTAATATTGTTGTCTGCCCTAAGACAGCCCTCCCCCAAGAAAAATGCTAATATTTAGCAAATCATCATTTACCTTGTAGAAGATCATAAAAAGATCATCCAGTTTCCCATGCAAATCACCTGCAGTGCAAATGAAAAATCAGTATTCAGTAGAAAACAAGATACAATGCCCATTTTGTTACAGACTTTTAAAAGTGAAATACTGCTGATCCACCCCAAGTGTTCTCAGGGCATTGGGTTTTTATCCTACGACGATGTTAATTTGACAGGAAATTTGTCTCCATAGCACTCTTTTCTTCCTCTCCTATAGTGGGGACAGCATCTAGTGCTTCACTCCAGTCATTTGCACAGGGCTTTGATCACTCTGGGCCAAGCACTGTGCTAAGGGTTTTACATGAATTATCTAGTTCAATCCTTACAACCACTCTGTGAGATGGGTTTCATCTTCATCATTCTCGTCTTACAAATGAGGCTCAGAGTAGTTAAGTAAGTTATGCAAAGTTACTCAGCCATCAAGTATCAGAGCAAGAATTCAAACCCAACTTTAACTCACTTCAAAACTCAAGCTTGGCTGGGCGTGATGGCTCACACCTGTTATCCCAGCACTTTGGGAGGCCAAGGCAGATGGATCATTTGAGCCTAGGAGTTCAAGACCAGCCTGGTCAACATGGCAAAACCCCGTCTCTACTAAAAATACAAAAATTAGCTGTGCATGGTGGTGCACACCTGTAATCCCAGCTACTCGGGGGGCTGAAGCATGAGAATCGCTTAAACCCGAGAGGTGGAGGTTGCAGTGAGCTGAGATCACACCACTGCACTCCAGCCTGGGCAACAGAGCAAGACTCCATCTCAAAAAAACAAAAAAACAAAACAAAACAAAAATTTAGCCAGGTTTGGTGGTGCGCACCTGTGATCCTAGCTACTCAGTAGGCTGACTGAGGTGGGAAGATTGCTTGACCCTGGGAAGTCAAGGCTGCAGTGAGCTGTGATCATGCCACCACACTCTAGTCTGGGTGACAAAGTGAGACCCTGTCTCAAAAATAAAACGAAAAACAAAATCCCCTCAGGCTCTTAGCGATTATTCTGTTCACTCACACTGTAATCCCTAGGAGAGCAGCAACAGTATCTACTTTAGTCAGCATTGAATCCCCAAGTGCCTACCATAGTACCCAGTGGATAACAGACACTCAATAAATATATTTCTTGGCTAAGTACATAGCTTTTTAAAGCCATGTTTTCAATATACTCCGGCAGTAGCATCTGAAATTTAAACATTGTGAGTAGATAGTTGACATTCTTTGATGAGACATAGAAAAAAAATGAAAGCCAACTAGGGGAAATCATATGAGTATCTGAAGCCATTAATTAAAAAATAAGGCCAGGCCGGGCGCGGTGGCTCAAGCCTGTAATCCCAGCACTTTGGGAG
>NW_022164487.1:0-2097 GCF_008728515.1 Papio anubis
GATTTTCCAGGTGCTGTCTGTCTCAGCTTCCCTTGGCTAGGAAAGGGAATTCCCTGACCCCTTGTGCTTCCTGGGTGAGGCGATGCCTAACCCTGCTTTGGCTCATGCTTGGTGGGCTACACCCACTGTACTGCACCCACTGTCCGAGAAGCCCCCATGAGATGAACCTGGTACCTCAGATGGAAATGCAGAAGTCACCCATCTTCTGTGTTGCTCACGCTGGAAGCTGTAGACTGGAGCTGTTCCTATTTGGCCATCTTGGAACCGCATGCCTACATTCCTAAAAATGGATTTTACAAAGAAGTGCACAGATGGGCTCAGGAGAAGGTTTGGGAACTTGAGTAAAGGTAGGTCAAGCAAACAATCCTTGTCAGTTATATGGATGAAGTGTCAAATAGGCCAAGTGTGGTGGCTCACGCCTGTCATCCCAGCACTTTGGGAGGCTGAGGTGGGCAGACACTTGAGATTAGGAGTTTGAAATCAGCCTGGCCAACGTGGTGAAACCCCATCTCTACTAAAAATACAAAAATTAGCTGGGCATGGTAGTGCACACCTGTAATCCCAGCTACTAGGGAAGCTGAGGTAGGAGAATTGCCTGAACCCTGGAGGTTACAGTGAGCCAAGATTGCACCACTACACTCCAGCCTGGGTAACAGAGGAAGACTCCATCTCGGAAGGAAAAAAGAAAAAGAAAAGAGTCAAATAAATCTCAAATATTTGAAGACATTTATTCTGAGACAAATATGAGTGACTGGCCAGGCATGGTGTCTCATGCCTATAATCTCAGCACTTTAGAAGGCCTAGATGGGAGGATAACCTAGATGAGTGCAGGAGTTTGAGACCAGCCTGGGCAACATAGTCAAACATCATCTCTACAAAAAAAAATAAGCAAAGTTAGCTAGGCATGGTGGTGCATGCATGTAGTCCTAGCTACTCAGGTGGCTGAGGTGGGAGGATCACTTGAGTCCAAGAAGTTGAAGCTGCAGTGAGCCAAGATCACACCACTGCTCTCCAGCCTGGGTGACAGAGCACGACCCTGTCTCAAAAACAAACAAACAAATATAAGTGACCGTTGACCTGTGACACAGCCCTTGGGAGGTCCTGAGAACATGTGCCCTACAACTTGAGCTACAACTTGATTTTATACATTTTAGGGAGATATAAGACATTAGTCAATACCTGTAAGATGTACACTGATTCGGTCCAGAAAGGTGGGACAACTGGGAGTGGGGTTTGGGGGTGGGTGTCTTCCAGATCATACATTTTAGAAATTTAAAGGTTTTCTGATTGGCAATTGGTTTAAATAGTTATTACCTAAAGACCTGGAATCAATAGAAAGAAATGTCTGGGTTATGATATGGGGTTGTAGAGACCAAGGCTTCATCATGCAGATAAGGCCTCCAGGTAGCAGGCTTCAGAGAGTATAGATTATAGATGTTTCTTATCAGACTTGGAGTCTGTTCTATCAGTCTTAAGGTCTCTATGTTTATGTTAATGCTGGTCAGCTGTGAGGCATGTCTGATACCCACCACTCTCCACTTCCCATCATGGCCTGAACTAGTTTTTCAGATTAATTTTGGAATGCCCTTGGCCAAGGGGAGGGTCCATCAGCTAGTTGGGGGCTTAGAATTTTATTTAGAATTTATTTTTGGTTTACAGTAAGAAAGTTGGATCTGGCCAGCCACAGTGGCTCATGTCTGTAATCCCAGCACTTTGAGAGGCTGAGGCAGGTGGATCACCTGAGGTTGGAGTTTGAGACCAGCCTGACCAATATGGAGAAACCCCATCTCTACTGAAAATACAAAATTAGCCAGGCATGGTGGCACATGCCTGCAATCCCACCTACTCAGGAGGCTGAGGCAGGAGAATCACTTGAACCCGGGAGGCAGAGATTGTGGGGTGAGCCAAGATCATGCCATTGCACTCCAGCCTGGGCAACAAGAGCAAAACTCCATTTCAAAAAAAAAAGAAAGAAAAGAAAGAAAGAAAGTTGAATCTACCTTACATGGTGTGAGTTATGATGGATATCATCAGCCCCATAGTTCCACCTATGAGAAAAGCAACAAAAGGAGGCTGTTAGCTCAACCACTGTTTTGT
>NW_022164488.1:0-2094 GCF_008728515.1 Papio anubis
TACCCACTTTTTAGAGCACAGAATTCCAATTATATTTTTATTTTAGCTGGCTGTTTCACAATAGTAGTTCTCTGGACCGTTTTCATATATATGACTATATCTGTGACCCGTAATAATATCTATGGTAATAAACTGAAAGAGATAGTAACTTTGAGATTTCCACAATGCCAACTCCAGAAAATTTGGTAAAAGGTGAAGTTTTGTATATAAAAGTTACGACAACATCTGAGACTAGAAACATAAAGTAGTTACGTTTTTGATTCTGTTACTTTTATTATAATAAAAAAGGACACAGCAGAGTAAGTACTTTAATTTTGTGTTTCTCATGTGTTTTTGAAAATGTGTAGGAATATTCGTGTGTGTTTGTTTTTTTTTTTTTTTTCGAAGATGCCACCATAGTGGCCTGTTGGAGAACAAAGGGATTATGTTGTCCTTCAGGTTAAGTGAAATAGCCACACATATACTTCCTGTTCATTCTTGATATTTTTCCAAGTCATATATCCCTATAAATATTTTTAAATGGTTCTTAATATTAATATTTTATTTAATTTTTTTTTTTTTTTACTTTCTTGTTAACCCAATTATAAACTCCAATGGGAACAACAGTGCCTTTTTCTCTCTCAGTTTTTTGTGTAGTTAAGCAATGGCTGGTCCACATAATGATAGACTATATAATCAAAGAAAGGTAGTGTTAGTGTGTCTTTAGAATTAGTGTGTATCTGCCTACAATCTGCATCTGGCTTTACCAACAATAGAAAATTTGTTGAAAAGAAACAGAAATGTTTTGCTGTTAATTACTCTTAAATAAGAATAGGAAGAAGAAAGAGTATTGCCTGTAAAAAAAACCAACCCCCTTCCCCATATAACCAGTTGCTAAAGAGAATGAAAGCAGCTCTCCTTATGTGTCTGTCTACTTTATTCTTCTCTGAGTTTAGCAATTCGTCTAGCTATTCTTTATTTGCAATGATTTCCAGATGCCTCCTCATATAACTTGCTGACTTCTGGATGTATTCTGGTTCTGGAATGGGTAGATTTCTGGTGTGTTTCACTATATATATATAAATCCTGTGAGTTTCTGACATCTAACGTCTCATCCCGGTTACTTTGATATTTAAAGTAGGATTTGACACACTCTATCACTTGTTGGTGATAAATAACGTCTATATTCTTCTTAGTTCAATTTATGTCTTAGTTTAAAAGATATTTTCTTTGATGGAAAATAAAGTAACAAAATAGTGATGAAATATTTCTTCAGTGGCTCTCCTTTGTTGACATTTTTCCATGTACTTGAAACGTGTAGGTATACCTCTTCTTGTTTTTCCTTTCTGAACAATGGCTAGAAAAAAGTCCTACTTGGTTCTAACAATTACTGTGAGCCATTACTGAATCTGGGTGTATTCAGATATGCTGCTACCTATATGTTTTCAAACAATAAGTAGTTATTGAAACACATAAGACATTGTATTTTCTCTTCTCCAGTATTTGATTATATACTGCACTTAGATTTTCAGAATGAAGTACAGAAGAAGCCATAACATCTGTACAACTACATATTACCCTATAATATTGTCTAATACAAAACGGTCTAGAAGGATTTTTACGAAGAAATAGCAAATGTGTTAATTTAACTTACAGTGAAATCTATGTTAATGGAGCCTTATCAGCAGTGTAGGAAATAACTTTTGGGTGTGAGTAAGTACACAGTGAAAGTAAGGTAAGCTTTTCCTGGTGAAATAGTCAATTCTTTTGTCATTTGTTCCCCATTCACACCCAGAATGTAGCACTTAATAGAGAATATTTCTTTCTTCATAAAGTCATTCATTTAGAATTCTGCATTATTTTATATAGAAAAACAATATTTAAAAGGTTTTTACATTTTTGTTATATTGGGAATGATATTTCTTTCTAATTAAAAAAAAATGGTTTACCATTTTCTTTTTCTCTGTACCCTTTATTTTCAGGCATTTCCTGTTTATCCAAATTCACCAGTTCAGGTCTCTACTGGATATCAATTGCCTGTATGTAATTTTCAGGTAATGTAAGAAGGAATGAAATGCTTTGCCTTTGCTTTCACATATTATCGAGACCTTTAAC
>NW_022164489.1:0-2094 GCF_008728515.1 Papio anubis
TTTTTTTTTTTTTTTGAAACGGAGTCTTGCTCTGTCGCCCAGGCTGGAGTGCAGTGGCACAATCTCGGCTCACTGCAAGCTCCGCCTCCCGGGTTCACGCCATTCTCCTGCCTCAGCCTCCCGAGTAGCTGGGACTACAGGCGCCCGCCACTGCGCCCGGCTAATTTTTTCTATTTTTAGTAGAGATGGGGTTTCACCATGGTCTCGATCTCCTGACCTTGTGATCCGCCCGCCTCGGCCTCCCAAAGTGTTGGGATTACAGGCGTGAGCCACCGCGCCCGGCCTGTATTTTTTTTTTTTAGTAGAGACGGGGTTTCACCATGTTAGCCAGGATGGTCTCGATTTCCTGACCTCGTGATCCGCCTGTGTTGGCCTCCCAAAGTGCTGGGATTACAGGCTTGAGCCACCGCACCCGGCCGACAGGTGGGCCTCTTACTCCCTGGAGGCACAGGCCCTGGTGTTTAGGAGGCAGAAAAGTTCAACAAACACACATTGCTCTCCTTTCTACTCTGGACCAGGCACTATGTTAGGTGCTGGGAATGTGGGAATGAAGAAAATCACTTTGCTTGGCAACAAGAATTTGTAATCTAGTGAATCCTGTTTTATTCTTATTTAAGACAGTAGAGTTGTTTGTAATGCCATTGTGTTACATAAGACACATTTATCAGAACTATATCCAAAGCTTAAAATACCAGCGATATAAAGAACCTTAGAAATCATATATACTATCATCTTCGTTCCACATAAAAACTGAAGCCCAGGCCAGGTGCAGTGGCTCATGCCTGTAATCCTGGAACTTTGGCAGGCCAAGGCAGGAGGATTGCTTGAGCCCAGGAGTTCAAGACCAGCCTGGGCAACACAGGGAGACCCCATCTCTACAAATAATTTTAAAGAATTAGCCAGATGTCAGGCGCGGTGGCTCATGCCTGTAATCCCAGCACTCTGGGAGGCCTTGGTGGGTGGATCCACGAAGTCAGGAGTTTGAGACCAGCCTGGCCAACATGGCAAAACCCCATCTCTACTAAAAATACAAATTTTTCTTTCTCTCTTTTTTTTTTTTTTTTTTTTTTTTGAGACAGAGCCTCACTCTGTCACCCAGGCTGGAGTGCAGTGGTGCAATCTCGGCTCACTGGAACCTCTGCCTCCCAGGTTCAAGCGATTCTCGTGTCTCAGCCTCCCGAGCAGCTGGGATTACAGGCACCTACCACCACACCTGGCTGATTTTTGTATTTTTAGTAGAGACGGGGTTTCACCGTGTTGGCCAGGCTGGTCTTGAACTCCTGACCCCAGGTGATCCACCCCCTTGGCCTCCCAAAGTTCTGGGATTACAGGCATGAGCCACCATGCCCAGCCATAATACAAAAGTTAGCCAGCCATGGTGGTGGGTGCCTGTAATCCCAGCTTCTCTAGAGGCTGAGGCAGGAGAATTGCTTGAACCTGGGAGGTGGAGGTTGCAGTGAGCCAAGATCACACCACTGCATTCCAGCCTGGGCAACAGAGCGAGACTCTGTCTCAAATAATAATAATAATAAAAGCAGGAGGAGGCGGAGGACCCCCCACAGTTAACTGAGTGTTTACTCTGTGGACTGTGCACAGGGTCACCTCACTGAACCCTGACCACAGCTCTGTGTGGCAGGTACCACTGTTATTTTACGCTTAAGGAAAGGGAGACATGTGGAGGTTAAGCAACATGTCCAAGATCATACAGCTGATAAGCAGTGGAACTGAGACCACATAGTAAAAAGAAAAGGAATAATTTTAGATCTTGAGCACTGGTAAGAAAGTGGAAAAGGACTGCTGATTCCAAGTGCTAGTGAGCAAGTGTTTAGTGATTTGTCAAGTCACTGGAGTGAGAGGCTGGAAAAAAGCGAGGGGCTCTGGAGAAGATGTAAATTTGGGAGCCTTTGGCATAGAGAAAATAGATGCAGCCTGTGGAATAAGCACTGACCAAGGAAGAAGTGTGGAAATGATGAGTCAGAGGCTGACCCTGGAAGGGACTGCATTTTGAGAGGCAGGAGAGGAATTCATAGAGAGAGTAAAGAAGTCTGTATAGTGACAGGTGGGCCTCCTTTTTTTTTTTTTTTTTTTTTTTTT
>NW_022164490.1:0-2093 GCF_008728515.1 Papio anubis
TTTTTTTTTTTTTTTGAAACGGAGTCTTGCTCTGTCGCCCAGGCTGGAGTGCAGTGGCACAATCTCGGCTCACTGCAAGCTCCGCCTCCCGGGTTCACGCCATTCTCCTGCCTCAGCCTCCCGAGTAGCTGGGACTACAGGCGCCCGCCACTGCGCCCGGCTAATTTTTTCTATTTTTAGTAGAGATGGGGTTTCACCATGGTCTCGATCTCCTGACCTTGTGATCCGCCCGCCTCGGCCTCCCAAAGTGTTGGGATTACAGGCGTGAGCCACCGCGCCCGGCCTGTATTTTTTTTTTTTAGTAGAGACGGGGTTTCACCATGTTAGCCAGGATGGTCTCGATCTCCTGACCTCGTGATCCGCCTGTGTTGGCCTCCCAAAGTGCTGGGATTACAGGCTTGAGCCACCGCACCCGGCCGACAGGTGGGCCTCTTACTCCCTGGAGGCACAGGCCCTGGTGTTTAGGAGGCAGAAAAGTTCAACAAACACACATTGCTCTCGTTTCTACTCTGGACCAGGCACTATGTTAGGTGCTGGGAATGTGGGAATGAAGAAAATCACTTTGCTTGGCAACAAGAATTTGTAATCTAGTGAATCCTGTTTTATTCTTATTTAAGACAGTAGAGTTGTTTGTAATGCCATTGTGTTACATAAGACACATTTATCAGAACTATATCCAAAGCTTAAAATACCAGCGATATAAAGAACCTTAGAAATCATATATACTATCATCTTCGTTCCACATAAAAACTGAAGCCCAGGCCAGGTGCAGTGGCTCATGCCTGTAATCCTGGAACTTTGGCAGGCCAAGGCAGGAGGATTGCTTGAGCCCAGGAGTTCAAGACCAGCCTGGGCAACACAGGGAGACCCCATCTCTACAAATAATTTTAAAGAATTAGCCAGATGTCAGGCGCGGTGGCTCATGCCTGTAATCCCAGCACTCTGGGAGGCCTTGGTGGGTGGATCACGAAGTCAGGAGTTTGAGACCAGCCTGGCCAACATGGCAAAACCCCATCTCTACTAAAAATACAAATTTTTCTTTCTCTCTTTTTTTTTTTTTTTTTTTTTTTTGAGACAGAGCCTCACTCTGTCACCCAGGCTGGAGTGCAGTGGTGCAATCTCGGCTCACTGGAACCTCTGCCTCCCAGGTTCAAGCGATTCTCGTGTCTCAGCCTCCCGAGCAGCTGGGATTACAGGCACCTACCACCACACCTGGCTGATTTTTGTATTTTTAGTAGAGACGGGGTTTCACCGTGTTGGCCAGGCTGGTCTTGAACTCCTGACCCCAGGTGATCCACCCCCTTGGCCTCCCAAAGTTCTGGGATTACAGGCATGAGCCACCATGCCCAGCCATAATACAAAAGTTAGCCAGCCATGGTGGTGGGTGCCTGTAATCCCAGCTTCTCTAGAGGCTGAGGCAGGAGAATTGCTTGAACCTGGGAGGTGGAGGTTGCAGTGAGCCAAGATCACACCACTGCATTCCAGCCTGGGCAACAGAGCGAGACTCTGTCTCAAATAATAATAATAATAAAAGCAGGAGGAGGCGGAGGACCCCCCACAGTTAACTGAGTGTTTACTCTGTGGACTGTGCACAGGGTCACCTCACTGAACCCTGACCACAGCTCTGTGTGGCAGGTACCACTGTTATTTTACGCTTAAGGAAAGGGAGACATGTGGAGGTTAAGCAACATGTCCAAGATCATACAGCTGATAAGCAGTGGAACTGAGACCACATAGTAAAAAGAAAAGGAATAATTTTAGATCTTGAGCACTGGTAAGAAAGTGGAAAAGGACTGCTGATTCCAAGTGCTAGTGAGCAAGTGTTTAGTGATTTGTCAAGTCACTGGAGTGAGAGGCTGGAAAAAAGCGAGGGGCTCTGGAGAAGATGTAAATTTGGGAGCCTTTGGCATAGAGAAAATAGATGCAGCCTGTGGAATAAGCACTGACCAAGGAAGAAGTGTGGAAATGATGAGTCAGAGGCTGACCCTGGAAGGGACTGCATTTTGAGAGGCAGGAGAGGAATTCATAGAGAGAGTAAAGAAGTCTGTATAGTGACAGGTGGGCCTCCTTTTTTTTTTTTTTTTTTTTTTTTT
>NW_022164491.1:0-2093 GCF_008728515.1 Papio anubis
TATCATGTTCAATTTTGACAACTGGGAAACTGTCTGCATTTGTATCAGAAGAAGGGAGAGAGACAAACAGGATTTCTTTCCATGAACATGCACACTGCCTTCCTTTCCATTCTGTGACTCACAGATGTGCCGGCCAGCCTTCCGATGGAGGCCCCAAAATGGGGATATTGTGTTCCTGATGATAGGATCTGAGCACTCCGAGGGCCACGATGTGATTTGGATCAATGAGGTCATTGTTCTTTGGGGGTTTCCAGTAAGGCATGGGCTTTCTTCAAACCCTGTGACTAAGCTGTGATAAGCTGCTGGCTCCCTGGGGAACCTGATAGGGTCTGGCCCTTTTGCCCTTTGTGGATTTCTCTGGCTTTTCCTGGCCCTCTCCCACAGTACCCATAGGATGATTTCTTTCCTTTCTGGTTTTTATTACCCTTGCTGAAAAGACAGATTCAGTGAAAGCCTGTGTCTTGTTCTATTACCCAATTGTTAGCATCCACCATACTGAGGGCACTCCCTGTGAGGAGCAGCTGCCTAACATGACCCTGTCCCTGTCCCAGGGAATGTGCAGCCCCAGCTCTAACAATCACAATCTGTGGCATGAAGGGGGCTGGAATCTCTCCTCTGTAGCCAGTCTTTAGACATTCTTTGGAAACAATAAATATTGTGCAAAGAAAAGTGGATAAAAATTGCATTTTAGGCAGGGTGTTGGAAGTGCCTCCCCCAGCCCAGGCACTTCCCTGCCAGTTCATTCCTTTTGGGCTAGTCATTGCTTTCCCCTTGAGGCAAATCCTCCTTGGATGGGCACGTCCTGAGAGGGACTGAGGTCACTGGAAAGGCGCTGGCTGGACTCAGCACCTATGGGCCTTGGTGTCAGAGAGACCAGAGTTTGAGTCTGACCCGGCACATTCCGGCCATGCACTCTCTGCCAGGTTTAGATGATCCCACACAGATTTCTCTTCTATAATTAGTGACAGCAACAACCAACATGCAGGAGTCAGTTCTCAACTGTGTTTGGAACGTTGGTCACCTTCTCCTTATCTCAGGTCACACACTGTCTTGTTAGCAAGCCCTCAGGAGCCGGTGGTGGTGTGCCAGAAACCACTAGTTATCTCAGGGGCGCAGCCTTTTCCTTTGACTATTTTCCATTGATGGGACATTTGACATCTCTGCCAGAGTTCATATTAACTTGAAGAAAATGGACAGTGATGCAACTGACTCTATCTGGTGGCAATACAGTTGAATTTGTCTTGTTGAGATGCTAATAGCTTACTGAACAATAGACATCACCCAACAGGGACTGTTTTATTGCACCGTAGGCCCCTGTGATCTGGCAACCTCCTTCCAGCATGCCTTCTGTCAGGGACTATAGTCTTTCATTCTTTTTCTACTTTTTGAACCAGCTCTGCCACCATGCTGGCTTCTGTACTGAGTTCCACAAACCATTGACAGACGCTCCTGTTATACAAGAGTCATACTTTTAACTTGTAAAAAATTCCACTTCAGCAAGGGCATCATTCTACCCCCACACCTTTTCAATCTCTGCTGCCTTCCTCACCTTTTCTTTTCTCCACCCTCACATCCTAGAAAATCCATCCAGTTGACCGGGAGGAGTAGCTCATACCTGTCATACCAGCACTTTGGGAGGCCGAGGTGGGTGGATCACCTGAGGTCAGGAGTTTGAGACCAGCCTGGCCAACATGGTAAAACCCCGTCTCCACTAAAAATACACAAAATTAGCCAGCTGTGGTGGTGGGAATCTGTAATCCCAGCTACTCAGGAGGCTGAGGCAGGAGAATCACTTGAACCCAGGAGGCGGAGGTTGCAGTGAGCCAAGATTGCAGCATTGCTCTCCAGCTTGGGGGATGGGAGCAAAACTCCCTCTCAAAAAAAAAAAAAAAGAAAGAAAGAAAGAAAGAAAGAAAAGAAAGGAAAAGAAAATCCATCTAGTCTCAAGACTTTAGGTACCTAGACACTGACTACAAAATTGACCCATCTCTAGGATGGAGAGCTCTCCACCTCCATGGCTGTATGGCTCCCCCAGGCCTCTTGACCTGCATGGTGTTCGTGTCTGTAGAGCATCCACATTGAACTCATCCCAG
>NW_022164492.1:0-2092 GCF_008728515.1 Papio anubis
GAAAAATGGCAGGAAATTAGGCCTGTCTCATTGGCTTTATTAACCAAAATGAATTGGGAATCTCAATGTAACTGATCAGGAAGGAGCTCCAGTCATTCCTGGAGGATTAATTTTATTTTTTTACTTTTTATTTTTAACTGCATGCCATATCACTGTAGTGCCTTTGTTTTTGGAAAGGAGCTGTGGCCTGCTGACCAAGCCTGGGGGCACCTAATCACAAGTCTTTACCAACCTCTTTTTCCTTTAAAGCAAGCCACTCCCGTTGAAAGAGAATGATTGGACATATGAAAGTGTGTGTTTTTTTGCCCAAAAGGTTTTTTTAAATTTAAAAAAGTAAACACATTTTTTTTTTTTTTAACTTCCTCTTTCTCTCTTATCTGCCTCTGATCACGGGATCCTGGCTAGTTTTGCTCAGGGCAGCTCGCTTGACCTGGTGACGAATTCCGCTGCTTCCTGGGGCTTTCCTTTTTCCTCCAGAAGGTCTTGTGCTCATGGTTTAGGAACTTAGTCACTGTCGTCTTTCTGGTTTTCATGAGATCAAATCAAATAAGGTAATACATGCAAACTGTATAACGTACTGCAAAGGCAGGCCCTGCTGCTGTCCTTACTTAGAGTTCAGTTCCCTGGGCGTGGCTGGGTTCCCAGCCCTCTGTTCTCTCTCCACAGAGTGACTGTCTCAGCTTTGAGGGTTTCAGCGATGCTGGATGCTTCCACATTTAGGAAACAGGCCTGCTTATGCTCCAGTACAGGCATTAAAGCTCAATGAGTCATGTGATCTGCTTGGCCAGCTCTTCAGAGTTCGTTTGTACTCTGTAAAATTGGTATGAGTCTTGGAACCTGGTGGGAAACCTCTTCCTAGTCCTACAGGCCGGATGCGCCTTCTGGGTTTTCATATTCTCTCTCCATCCCCAACCTCCCCTTCCTTTGGTTGTATGTTTCTCACAATGAATTGGTTGTTGGAAACTGGCTTTGTAGTAATTCCAAGTGCCTTTGTGAAGATTTTTAATAGCCTTTAAATTTTTTAATTGGCTGAGCTGTAATGTTATTGATATATTTTTTAATATATGTTATTAACAAGTTAATTCATATAAAAGGCTTGGAACTATACCTGGCATATAAGTACATGTTTAATAAAGATTAACCTATTACTTCTGCCGGGTGTGGTGGCTCACGCCTGCAATCCTAACACTTTGGGAGGCCGAGGTGGGCAGATCACTTGAGGTCAGGAGTTCGAGACCAACCTGGGCCAACATGGTGAAACCCTGTCTTTACTAAAAATACAAAAATTATCCTGACGCGCTTGCTTGAACTTAGGAGGCAGAGGTTGCAGTGAGCCAAGATTGTGCCATTGCACTCCAGCCCGGGCAACACAGCAAGACTCTTGTCTCAAAAAAAAAAAAAAGCAAAAAGAAAAAGATTAACTTATTATTTCTAATGGTATTAGAATTGTTTTATTTTATTTTATTTTTTATTTTCGAGACAGAGTCTTGCTGTGTCACCCATGCTGGAGTACAGTGGTGTGATCATGCTCACTGTAGCTAGCTTTGAACTCTTGGGCTCAAGTGATCCTCCTACCTCAGCCTCCTGAGTGGCTGGGACTACAGGTGCATTCTACCATGACTGACTAATTTTAAAAAATGTTTTTGCAGAAATGGGGTCTTGCTGTGTTGCCCAGGCTGGTCTTGAACTCCTGGGCTCAAGTGATCCTCCTGCCTTAGCCTCCCACAGTGTTAGGATTACAGGTGTATGCCACCATGCTCATCCAGCATTCTTAATTGAAATAATTTGGTAGGAGATTTTATGAAGGCAGTGTGGTTCAGTAGAAAGGTCTGGGGATCTAGAATTGGGAGACTATTTTAATTTTGGATCTGTTATTTACTAGCCCTGGGAGCTCGAGCAGGTTCCTTAGTTAACTTCCTTGAGCAACAGTTTCTTGATCTTTAAAACATATTATAGAGGGGTTAAATCAGATAATGTATGTGGAAAGTATTCCTAGATTATAGATTATTACGTAATTGTAAGTGTGGTAGCAATCACAGGTATGTTTAGAGACTACTAAAAAATGATTTTCTCCTAATTTTAATCTTGTCTC
>NW_022164493.1:0-2092 GCF_008728515.1 Papio anubis
GAAAAATGGCAGGAAATTAGGCCTGTCTCATTGGCTTTATTAACCAAAATGAATTGGGAATCTCAATGTAACTGATCAGGAAGGAGCTCCAGTCATTCCTGGAGGATTAATTTTATTTTTTTACTTTTTATTTTTAACTGCATGCCATATCACTGTAGTGCCTTTGTTTTTGGAAAGGAGCTGTGGCCTGCTGACCAAGCCTGGGGGCACCTAATCACAAGTCTTTACCAACCTCTTTTTCCTTTAAAGCAAGCCACTCCCGTTGAAAGAGAATGATTGGACATATGAAAGTGTGTGTTTTTTTGCCCAAAAGGTTTTTTTAAATTTAAAAAAGTAAACACATTTTTTTTTTTTTTAACTTCCTCTTTCTCTCTTATCTGCCTCTGATCACGGGATCCTGGCTAGTTTTGCTCAGGGCAGCTCGCTTGACCTGGTGACGAATTCCGCTGCTTCCTGGGGCTTTCCTTTTTCCTCCAGAAGGTCTTGTGCTCATGGTTTAGGAACTTAGTCACTGTCGTCTTTCTGGTTTTCATGAGATCAAATCAAATAAGGTAATACATGCAAACTGTATAACGTACTGCAAAGGCAGGCCCTGCTGCTGTCCTTACTTAGAGTTCAGTTCCCTGGCCGTGGCTGGGTTCCCAGCCCTCTGTTCTCTCTCCACAGAGTGACTGTCTCAGCTTTGAGGGTTTCAGCGATGCTGGATGCTTCCACATTTAGGAAACAGGCCTGCTTATGCTCCAGTACAGGCATTAAAGCTCAATGAGTCATGTGATCTGCTTGGCCAGCTCTTCAGAGTTCGTTTGTACTCTGTAAAATTGGTATGAGTCTTGGAACCTGGTGGGAAACCTCTTCCTAGTCCTACAGGCCGGATGCGCCTTCTGGGTTTTCATATTCTCTCTCCATCCCCAACCTCCCCTTCCTTTGGTTGTATGTTTCTCACAATGAATTGGTTGTTGGAAACTGGCTTTGTAGTAATTCCAAGTGCCTTTGTGAAGATTTTTAATAGCCTTTAAATTTTTTAATTGGCTGAGCTGTAATGTTATTGATATATTTTTTAATATATGTTATTAACAAGTTAATTCATATAAAAGGCTTGGAACTATACCTGGCATATAAGTACATGTTTAATAAAGATTAACCTATTACTTCTGCCGGGTGTGGTGGCTCACGCCTGCAATCCTAACACTTTGGGAGGCCGAGGTGGGCAGATCACTTGAGGTCAGGAGTTCGAGACCAACCTGGGCCAACATGGTGAAACCCTGTCTTTACTAAAAATACAAAAATTATCCTGACGCGCTTGCTTGAACTTAGGAGGCAGAGGTTGCAGTGAGCCAAGATTGTGCCATTGCACTCCAGCCCGGGCAACACAGCAAGACTCTTGTCTCAAAAAAAAAAAAAAGCAAAAAGAAAAAGATTAACTTATTATTTCTAATGGTATTAGAATTGTTTTATTTTATTTTATTTTTTATTTTCGAGACAGAGTCTTGCTGTGTCACCCATGCTGGAGTACAGTGGTGTGATCATGCTCACTGTAGCTAGCTTTGAACTCTTGGGCTCAAGTGATCCTCCTACCTCAGCCTCCTGAGTGGCTGGGACTACAGGTGCATTCTACCATGACTGACTAATTTTAAAAAATGTTTTTGCAGAAATGGGGTCTTGCTGTGTTGCCCAGGCTGGTCTTGAACTCCTGGGCTCAAGTGATCCTCCTGCCTTAGCCTCCCACAGTGTTAGGATTACAGGTGTATGCCACCATGCTCATCCAGCATTCTTAATTGAAATAATTTGGTAGGAGATTTTATGAAGGCAGTGTGGTTCAGTAGAAAGGTCTGGGGATCTAGAATTGGGAGACTATTTTAATTTTGGATCTGTTATTTACTAGCCCTGGGAGCTCGAGCAGGTTCCTTAGTTAACTTCCTTGAGCAACAGTTTCTTGATCTTTAAAACATATTATAGAGGGGTTAAATCAGATAATGTATGTGGAAAGTATTCCTAGATTATAGATTATTACGTAATTGTAAGTGTGGTAGCAATCACAGGTATGTTTAGAGACTACTAAAAAATGATTTTCTCCTAATTTTAATCTTGTCTC
>NW_022164494.1:0-24147 GCF_008728515.1 Papio anubis
ACCTGCCTTGCATCCCAGGGATGAAGCCAACTTTATCGTGGTGGATAAGTTTTTTGATGTGCTGCTGGATTCGGTTTGCCAGTATTCCATTGAGGTTTTTTGCATCAATGTTCATCAGAGATATTCGTCTAAAATTCTCTTTTTTTGTTGGGTCTCTGCCAGGCTTTGGTACCAGGATGATGCTGGTCTCATAAAATGAGTTAGGGAGGATTTCCTCTTTTCCCATTGATTGGAAGAGTTTCAGAAGGAATGAGACCAGCTCCTCTTTGTACCTCTGGTAGAATTCAGCTGGGAATCTGTCTGGTCCTGGACTTTTGTTGGTTGATAGGCTATTAATTACCGCCTCAATTTCAGAGCCTGTTATTGGTGTACTCAGGGATTCAGCTTCTTCCTGGTTTCATGTTGGGAGAGTGTATGTGTCCAGGAATTTATCCATTTCTTCTAAATTTTCTAGTTTATTTGCGTACAGGTGTTTATAGTATTCTCTGATGGTAGTGTGTATTTCTGTGGGATCAGTGGTGATATCCCCTTTATCATTTTTTATTGTGTCTATTTGATTCTTCTCTCTTTTCTTCTTTATTAATCTTGCTAGCGATCTATCAATTTTGTTGATCTTTTCAAAAAACCAACTCCTGGGTTCATTGATTTTTTTGAAGGGTTTTTTGTGCCTCTTTGTCCTTCAGTTCTGCTCTGATCTTAGTTATTTCTTGCCTTCTGCTAGTTTTCGAATGTGTTTGCTCTTGCTTCTCTAGTTCTTTTAATTGTGATGTTAGGGTGTCAATTTTAGATCTTTCCTGCTTTCTCTTGTGGGCATTTAGTGCTATAAATTTCCGTTTACACGGTGTTTTAAATGGGTCCTAGAGATCCTGATACTTTGTATATTTATTCTCATTGGTTTCAAGGAACACCTTTATTTCTGCCTTCATATCCTTATGTACCCAGTAGTCATTCAGGAGTAGGTTGTTTAGTTTCCATGTAGTTGTGTGGTTTTGAGTGAGTTTCTTAACCCTGAATTCTAATTTCATTGCGTCTGTAGTCTGAGAGACAGTTTGTTGTGATTTCTGTTCTTTTACATTTGCTGAGGAGTGCTTTACTTGCAACTATGTGGTGAAGTTTGCAATAAGTGCGATGTGGTGCTGAGAAGAATGTATATTCTGTTGATTTGGGGTGGAGAGTTCTGTAGATGTCTATTACATCCACTTGGTGCTGAGCTGAGTTCAAGTCCTGGATATCATTGTTAACTTTCTGTCTCCTTGATCTGTCTAATGTTGACAGTGGAGTGTTAAAGTCTCCCATTATTACTGTGAGGGACTCTAAGCCTCTTTGTAGGTCTCTAAGGACTTCCTTTATGAATCTGAGTGGTCCTGTATTGGGTGCATACATATTTAGGATAGTTAGCTATTCTTGTTGAATTGATTCCTTTACCATTATGTAATGGCCTTCTTTGTCTCTTTTGATCTTTGTTGGTATAAGGTCTGTTTTATCAGAGACTAGAATTGCAACCCCTGCTTTTTTTTTGTTTTCCTTTGCTTTCCATTTGCTTGACAGTTTCTCCTCCATCCCTTTATTTTGAGACTATGTGTGTCTCTGCGCATGAGATGGATCTCCTGAATATAGCACACTAATGCGTTTGGACTCTTTACCCAATTTGCCAGTCTGTGTCTTTTAATTGGGGCATTTAGCCCATTTACATTTAAGGTTAATACTGTTATATGTGAATTTGATCCTATCATTATGATGTTAGCTGGTTATTTTGCTCATTGGTTGACACAGTTTCTTCCTAGCATTAATGGTCTTTACAATTTGGCATGTTTTTGCAATTGCTGGTACCAGTTGTTCTTTTCCATGTTTAGGCAAGGAAAAAATTTTAAACCAAATCTTAGGAAAAATTTGTCAGGGCTACCAAGAGACTGGAACACCTCAATACAGGACCTCAAACATATCCAAACTGACACAACCCCAAAAGGACTTCTCCAAGGCACATAAGAGTCAAAATGTCAATAGTCAAAAACAAAGGGAAAATTCTAAAAACAGTAAGATGAAAGCATCAAGAAATGTACTAGGGAAACCTCATCAGATTAGAAGTGATATTCACAGATGAAACAGTACAGGCCAGGACAAAATGAAATTATATATTCAAAGCGTTCAAAGAAAAACATTCTGCCAGCCACAAATACTATCTACAGCAAAGGACACATTCAAAATGAAATAACAATAAAGTTGTTATTTCAACTTTATTGAAATAAAAGCTGAGAGTATTCATCACCACTAGACCCACGCTACAAGAAATCCTTAAGGTAATTCTATACTTTGAAGCAAACGGATGATATATACCATCATGAAAACACAAGAAACAAAAAGAAGTTCAAATAACCCAAAATAAAACTGTAATATGGTTCTGTCAGAACTCTCAAACAATTTTCCTTGTTCCATGAGATAAATAACCAGGAGCATTGCTGTGGTGAAGGACTCTGATGAAGCTCTCCCAAGCATTTTTCCACTAATGCTTTGCCTAGCTTTCTCAGGACATTATTATAAGCAGTTATTGCTTATAATGGGAGTCATTTTCTTAAGCAAAACAGGCTAGATATAGAAAATCAATATAACATGTTCTCACTGGTAACCTGTTACTAAAGAACGTGTTTGCATGGATGTAGAGAGTGAAATGATAGACAATGAATACTTGGGAGTATGGGAGGCAGAGGGATTGTATAGTGAGGTATTACTAAATACAGTGTTTGTTATTTGAGCGATGAGTGCCATAATGTTGTGACTTAAGCACTAAATAATCTGAGTAACAAAATCAAATTTGTATTTCTGCAAAAATATTTATTTTAATTAACAGAATATCTAAGCATAATGCTTCTGTATCCTGCCATAAAAAGAAGACAATGACCAGTGTGGACATAGCAGAAAGAATTAGCTGTAGGGCATCCCCCAATTCCACAGAGAGTTAGGGGGCAATACATAGCACTTTAGCATAGGTAAAAATTAGCAGCTGGGCACAGTGGCTCACATCTGTAATCCCAGCACTTTTGGAGTGTCAGGCAGGTGGTTCACAAGGTCAGGAAATTAAGCCAAACCTGGCCAATTTCATGAAACCCCGACTCTATTAAAATTCAGAAAATTAGCTGGGTGTGGTGCACGCACCTGTAATCCCAGCTACACGGGAGGCTGAGGGAGTAGAATCGCTTGAACCTAGGAGGTAGAGGTTGCAGCGAGCTGAGAACTTGCCACTGCACTCCAACCTGGGAAACAGAGCAAGACTCTGTCTCAAAAAAAACAAAAAACAAACAACAAAAAAAAGAACATCTGGTACTTATGGAGTAAAAGTGGTAGCAATCAACTGGAAAACGTAGAAAAGTAATTTAATTTTTAAACGGCCAAGGTATGTAATTGGCGGTTGGGAAATAAATAGAACTATTTGATGTAAACTGCAGATGAGGCTTGCTTAGATGGGCTGATAAAGATGAAAGTAATGAAACAGGCTGCAGTAGGACATTATTTTGAAGCTAGAACTTCACAATGATAACACAGTTTATTTGACTAGATGTAATGTGATGAAGGAGGAAAAGAGAAAAGTCAAGAAAAAAATCCTAGTTTGCTTAATTAATTAGATGAATTCTTTATCAAGACAAAAAAGACTTGGAAGAGGAAGAACTTTGTAGCTGTAGGAGGGAAGAGGCAGAGGTAGGAGAAACTCTAGGAGAGAGGGGGAGTTTCCTGGAAAGGTTGAGAGAGTGTTCCTAAAAGAAGGGTAGGATCAATGGTGTTGAACTGCCAAGGGGTCACAGGAGATGCAAGACTGAGAATTGACTCCTAAATGAGTGGAATGGAGGCAATACATGACCTTCACAGACTGGAAGGAGAAAGAACAAAAGCACTATAATGTGTGCATAGCAGAAAATTTGAAGCCGGGGATGAGGAAATAATCACACAATACATACATACAATTTCAAGAACTTTGCAGTAATAAAAATGGCAGACAAATAATAATAGGTGGTAGGAAAGAAGTACTAAGAGTCTTAGGAAGACTTCTGTGGAATAAGGTGATGTTTCTCAGTAGGTTGGCTGGATTGGAAATAATCCCATAGAGCATAGATGTAAGAATCAGGAGACAAAGGTCACATGCAGAAGCAAAACTTTGGATTAAAGGGTGTGGTTCAGAATCAAGGGAAGTTATGATAGAGAAGAAGGCTTCACCTGTGATAATACAAGAGCAGCCAGAGACCTGGGCTTCAACTGAATGTGTGGTTGCTCAACTTAGTGGTGGTTATGGTGAGATCATTCTGTTCTGATTTTTCTGGACTTGTAAGAATTATCTGAGGTTATCAGTGGGCACAGAGGGGCAGTTTCTAATATTGAACCTTCTCTTGTTATAAAGGCAGATATGCCAGTGATTTGTAAGGTTTTTGGTATGGATGTTGGTTTCATTAGGCCTCCTATTACTCTAACAGATAGAAATATGATTATTCTCATTTTAGATTATAAATTGAAGCCTCCCGAGAGTCTAAGTTTCCTTCAGAGAGTCAAGAGATAGTATAAGAAAAGAGTTAGGTCTTCATTAAAATTGGAGTGTCCAAATTCTTGCTCCTTTAAATCGATACACTTTTAATGAAATCCATTCAACTTCTTTCATTAAAGAATGGTAGAAACATAGAAGGGAATATACGCGATCACCGTTAAAATAGGCAAATGGAGAAGGGTGGGGTTAAGAAACACAGAACCATATTCATTCCTTGAAATTGAACTCAAGTTTCTAGAAATTATAAGGATTTATTTCAACTTCTGTGACTTGTATTTGTTGTGTTTTTCTTGTCCTTAAGATTGGAATATCAGTAAACAATCTTGTAAATAATTTTAAAATTTCTATTTGAAAGCATAGGAAGTCAGGAAGGCTGTGCAAAAAGGGTCACACTCATAATCCCAGCAGTTTCTCAGAGGCCAGCAAGTGATCCTGAGGTCGGGGAGATGAAGACCAGCCTGGCTAACATGGCTAAAACCTCATTTCTACTAAAAATACAAGATTTAGCTATGCATGATGCTGGGAAGACCTATAACCTCAGATACTGGAAGGCCGGGAGGCAGTAGAGAATCGCTGGAAGCCAGGAGAGATGCAAGGCAGTGGGCCAAGACTGTGCCACTGCACTCCAGTCTGGGTGAAAAACTGCATCTCGCGGGGGTGGGAAATAATAGAAACAGGAAGTCGAGAAACAGTGCTTTTTCCAGGCAGCTGGCTAAATTAGGATTAAGCAGGAGGAAGCTTCCTGGAGCATCATGAGAAGGGTTCCTAGATGTTCTTACAATGCGTCTTGGTCCTCATATCCTTACATTCACAAACATTGAGAAACAGACACCACAATCAGAAATTGCAAGCTGATTATTTTTATTGGTATGTTGAAGTTAGAGCTATGACCGCCTTCTTCCACGTCACAGCATTTGAATTTGAATCACTGTCATCTTCTTTTTCATACTTCCTGAAACAAACAGACAAGGAAGTTCATAGACCAGAGTTGACATGGCGAAATGTCTAATTCTCCCTTGAGCAGTTACTGCAGTAGAGTACATGACAGCCCATCCCCTCTCCCCATCCTTTCTACCTCCTGTGTTTCCTTCCTAAGTTTTTGTGTGCTCCTCTTGATGCTCTCCTTTGCACAAAAATGTGCCAAAATCATTCTTATGTGTGGATGAAGAGATAAGATCATCCATAGCTTTGTTATTACTGGTTACAGAGTTTGTTCAGGGATATATTTACGGGGATGGTAACTGGAGCATATTCTACGACAGTGAGAAGCTGAAACGACTCTCAGTGACCAATGACAGGGATTGGTTAAAGAAATCATAGTGCAGACACATAATGGAGTGGCATAAAATTGTAAAAACAAACAGATAACCACTGAAGAGATCTACTTAGCTTTGTAAAGTCATGTGGAAATATTGAAAGAAATGTATTTTTTGAATGACTAACGTATGTACCTGCATAAAAATTATGGTATTAGTTCTGGGGAAAAATACTTCCAATTGTCAATGTACACATAAATATTTCAAAGAGATGATGTCATAAAGTTAACAGTGGTAGTTTTCTGAAGGAGAGAAGGCAGGTAGGATGAGTTTTGTCTTTAAATTTAGCTTCATATTTTTCCATTCCATTAGATATTTGTTGCAAGCTTAATCGCATAATTTATTAAAAGTAAGAATTTTAAAATGAGACACCATTTAGCTGCTGAAACTTCAGGGACCAGCTCTAAGTGTGAATACTGGATTAGAGAGAGAGTTGGAGGAGGCAGGACTGAGCAAACAGTGCTCAGGTGAAACCTTTAAATGGGAGGTCTCTGAGTTTGTGGGACAGAAAACAGAGTGCCAGAGCTGCAAACAAGGTACTATTTCTTTGCCAATACACCTAAAACAGATTGTTAGGAATATTGCTCAACATCAGAATTCCTTCAAGAGCTTGTAACAAATATAGGTTCTGTTACCCATTTCCAGAATACTGAGAACACAAATCTTAGAAATGGTTCTAGACACAATACGACATGTCAATGGGCTTTAGTTCTTGGCACAGGAAAGCTGAGACCTATAGCACTAGAGCACTTGCGAAGAATCACTGGAATCATACCTAGTCATTGAATCCTCAGATTACTGGGGAGACTGTCCCTGGGAGTCCATGGGTCTGCCTTGAGGAGGGATGGTGGTCCCCGGGGCTTTTCCAGCAGGAGGTGGTTGAGCCTGCCTGCTGGGCACAGTTTCCTTTGTTGGGGTGGTCCAGTTTTCTCCTGGAGGTGGGGACCTTGGAGGTTTGCTGCCTCCTCTGTTGGGGTGGTCCTTGTGGCTTTCCCGGGAGGTGGGGGCCTTGGAGGTCTGTTGCCTCCTTGTTGGGGTGGTCCTTGTGGCTTTTCCGGGAGGTGGGAGGACCTTGAGGTTTCTTGCCTCCTTGTTGGGGTGGTCCTTGTGGCTTTCCTGCAGGCGGGGACCTTGAGGTTTGTTGCCTCTGTTGGGGTGGTCCGCGGTGCATTTCCTGGAGGAGACTGGGGACCTTGGGGTTTCTTACCTTTGTTGGGGCCAATTTTATGATGTTTGAGGAGAAAAGAGTAAGAGAAAGAGAGAGTAAAAGCTCCACACAAGACTACTGAATTAGTTGTAAAAATTTGATCAGTTGTGGGTAAAAAGCTGAGGGGAAACACACAACAATGGGACCAAGACACTAATTTCTTTCCATTTTCAGTAAAGACATAGAACTCTGGAATAGAACGCTAGGGAAGAACATGCAGTTGGGGGACTCTCAGTATAAAGAGAATCAGAATTATGATGTTGCCCATTTGTTCGTCATCTCCCAGCAGCTACTCCTGGTCGGGGAATGAGACAAACTCCACTCCTCAAAGACATCTAACCAAAGCATCTCTGCCATTCAATTGGTGGTCTGCTCATGGTCCCCCAGAATCAGGACACAGGAAGACTGCCTGTATTATTAGAGCACTAATATAAATCAATTTTTGGAAATGCCACGTTGATAAGAAGACATTGGAGAACTAGATCTGTATTCATCAGCAGAAAAAGACAGTCAAAAATAGATTGAGAATAAATTGGGATTACCTGATATCAGGGAGGGAGATTCTTCCGGCTGAGCTGAATACAAGAGAAGAACAGGACGATGGGAACAGTTACATTCGGGAATCTTTCAAGACTCACAAGTGTCTCACAGGAAAGTAGTCTTGTCACCACACCCCATGCATCTCCTAAGTTAATTGCCAGCCACTGTCTGTGAAGCTGCTGAAAGGGGAGAAGGTGTAAGGGGAGGCAGTGTCTTTATGACAGAGCAGCAGCCAAGAACTCAACATAGAAGAGTTCTTTTTCCCTCCCTAGCATCCTCTCTCTCAAGACTTACAACCACTTAGTTTACACATGCCAGGAACTTCAATGTGATATTTGGCATTTTATGCCTCCATCTCCTGGGTAACATATTGCTTCTAAAATGATGCTTTCTCAATCACTGGGTATGCTCATTAAATTGGCTTAACATACAATTCTACCCATAAAACTTCCATACACATTGAAATACTCCCATGTAGGGGAGAGAAAAATGACAATGATTGCCCTGGATATTTCTGCATTCTAGTTAGACAGAGACAAGTGCAAGTTCCATCCACTTTTGTCTCTTCAGAATCTCTGATGTATTTATTTCCATCATCGATGCTGATTCACTGCACAGCATATGACCAATTCATCATCCCTCTGTACTTACTGAGATGAGGTTGGTTACAGGTCTGCCCAGTTGACTTGCTCGAATCTGCCTTTTGCATTTTTCCCAGCCTGCATCCTTCACAGCACAGTCAATATCTCTCTCATGTCGCAAATCTTACCTTCTCATTCCCTCTGGAACAAATTCTTTTAATTTGATTTATTGTACGTCAAATAAATTAGAAACCCTATGTGGAATGTCCTGATCCAGTCTGAAAAACTCTGCAAAGCCCCATCTGCTTTCATTCTCTCTTCCCCATCACCATTATCACCCTAACCCCACACAGAGTCATCATTGAGTCCTCTTCTCTCCTTTTCCTGTCTGCCTACCTTCATGTAAGTTCTGAGCTGATGCCTAGGGACAAAGCAGGGCCACTGACACAGGTAGTCCACAACAGCATCTTGCAGGAGGCACTGGAGTTGCTCCTAACACTGTGCTGGGAGTGAACGTGGGGCAGCTCCCTTTATAAAGAGAAGCAAACAATGATCAGCTTTCAGCTCCACACTGGTGGGGGCCTCACCACCTCAGGAGGCTAGGTTCTGCTTTGCTCACTGCAGGTCAGGTGATCCTTTTATTTCTCTCTGGGACTCTAGCCCAGAGGGATGGGTTGGGTCAGATATGTTGTTATTGTCTTATTTTTAAAAGGTACAATTGTAACTTGAACAATGGTTTTCAAGGAACTCTGTCCAAGCCATCAGCACTGTGTCATAATTGAACTTTAGATATCATTAGAGTTTCAATCTTTTAGGTAAGACTATTATCCGCTTTCCACTGTGATACTTATTTCTGTTTATGTGTGTGAGAGCAGTGATGCTACAGCCAACAGTGAAGATGGTCAATATCTCTGGATCTTTTTATGCCCTATTTCCATCTCTTGTGATGTGTGTGAACAGATATTTTCATATTTAGCTAAATTGTTGGTGCCATAGAGATGGTTTCTACTCTGTGAGATATGAGAAGACAGCACACTCCTGGGCACACATAGATGACAGAAAGCTGCCCCACGGCCTGCTCAGGCTAGAGCTATTGTTCAAGCTTCTGTGGATCTCACTCAGTTCAGACAAGGCTTAGTGCTATACAGCACAGGAAGGCTAAAATCTTGTATTTTGAACTATTATTAGAGGTTATTAAAGCAAAATGGACACAGAAACCATCAGGAAATTTCTAGACCTGAGAAAACTGAATACATAGTTCTGTGAGGGAGCCATGCGATCTCATGTCACTAAAACATCCTTCATGTCTTCCCTTTCTCTGAAATATTCTCTAAAATGCACTCTCTGCTTCATTTCTTTTGGGTATTGTATCAAACTCCTACCACTGATAATTAAGTGGCCACAAATCTACATTCAAATAAGATAATCAGATACCACCATCAAAGCCTCAATTGCATTGTATAGGTTTTTTCAGATTGTTCTTCCACAAACAGTATTTTTTCTACAATATTCTGATATGCATTCCTCTGCAAGTTCTCTCTAGTACTTTTTTATTCCTATTTTGTTTTCTGAGTCAAGACCATTATGTATATTTTTATTATATATCTAACTTTTTCCCATGAATTTGGTGAGATTTCCTTTATTTAATCTTCTATGTAATAGGACATAGTACTCCTCACAGCCTTTTTTCATTCTTCTCTGTGTAATTTCACAATAAATGTTGTGTTTCCAAAAAGCCCTATCAGAGTCCTGCATTGCTAACCCTTCTTTTTTTTTTTTTTAATTATACTTTAAGTTCTAGGGTACATGTGGATAACGTGCAGGTTTGTTACATATGTATACTTGTCCATGTTGGTGTGCTGCACCCATCAACTCGTCAGCACCCATCAACTCGTCATTTACATCAGGTATAACTCCCAATAGCTGCTGATTCTTCCATCTGGTAAATCCCTGCTCATCAGTTCATGGAATATACACGTTAGTATCAGCAGCTGCCATTTTCCACTTAGACCTTCTGTGTGTCTTCTTGTGTAATTGTTCACATTTTGTGCACGGCTGGTGTTAATTCAAGGACAGCTTTGTTGGAGGTATGATAGGGATAGAGAGTGTGTTCAACAGTAAATCCTAAAGACAGGCCTCTTGACCATTCTGGATGAGTGGATCCTGGGCTTTCCATATGAGAATCTGGTTGGCCTTTCTCAACAGTTGCGGGTCATAGCACAGGGAGACTTCCTCATACAAAAAGCTTTGCTACGGATAACTTTGCCTTTGCAAGACAACCAGGCAGATTGGTATTTTCCCTGGCATAATTGTAGATGTAGACATACTGGAAAGGGGAATACATTACTAGTTGGCAATTCTTTCTGGCTCTATGGAAAGTGGATTGATTCTAGCTGAGCTTCATGAGTTTTCTCTTAGGCAGAGAGTAGTTGCTTGGTCCCAGCAGATCCCACTGTATTATGGAGATTTGTGTATCTGGTCTCACCAGACATTCTTTTCCATAGGAACTGGAGATGAGCAATCCTGCCTAGGTGGCTTAAGTTAGACCATCAGGCAGCAAAGGAATGTCAGAGACAAGGAGCAGCAAAGAGGCCAGGCTGACATTGCCTGATTATGTCACCAACTGAGGTTGCTGCAGGCCTGAGGCAAGACCGACTGGTCCTTGGCAGGAGAGTACAGGAAGAGAACAGAAATGCCCCTAAAGGTGACTCATTTCAGGCCCTTACCTGACCTTCTCCAGTGTCAGCAATGAGTAAAGTTTATCAGGAAACCATAAATACCAGCTATGCACTCAACAGACAAAACAAAAAGGGAAGTGATGGAAATGCAGAAAGGGACACTGTCTGTGAGTGAGGGTGGGTGAAAGACAGAAGCAGGACTGCTGCAGGAGCTTGGGCACCTAGAGGTGAGTGGCAGCCCTCAGCACTCCACTTGCCTTCTAATATCCATGTTTATATTCTGAGGTCCTGAAGGAACAGTCGTCAACATATGAAATTTTAGGAAACACAATTAGCTCTCATAACAGCTCCCATCCTGTTCTAAGTCAAGTGTTCAGTGGTTCAAAAATCCTCACTCCCTTCAGGCACTGCCCTTCAGCAAATCGAGTTGACTCCACTTTCAACACTCATCCCAAATAGAACCACTTGCACAGTCTTTACTACAAGGTCATAGTTCAGGCCATGGTGCTCTTCCCTGAAGGACTTTAATATCCTCAGCTGCTCTTGGTAACTTTCCTACACCAGCACATCACATCCCATATCTCTTCCCCCCACATCAGTCAGGGTGATCACTGAAAAGTAGGAATTAGATCACAACATTTTTGTAAACATGTTTGTTTGATATCATAATCACATATAAACATATCCTAATATTCTGCTTTACCCCTTGCATTTGTATAAAGACACTCAGGAATTAATTACTTTTTTTTCTAATTACAAAACTCTGTCAAAGTACAATGTATGTACTTCCTTAATCCATGCTACATGCATTTTTCTTGGGTGGCATATTAGCATTGACAAATTTTGTGCATGCCCTTTTAAATTTCCAACAGAGGTCAACAAAGAACTGAAGGAGAGAGTGTCACTTAGGGTGAGGTCAAAGCAAGAAGCAGCACTGCAACAAGAGCTTAGGCACTTGTCCATGAGTCAAGGACCGCAGCAATCCACTTGCCATTTAAAATAATGTGAACTTACCATGGGCCAAGCAGGACTCTTGATTTCTACCTCCTAAAACCTGCTGCCCCTGAATTTCTTCATTATACCTCTCCAAACAAAATATCACATACTAATATTCTTAACCAACAGATATTACTTTTCAACACTTCTGGATGCTCAAGTTCCACAAGGAAGGTGTGAGCACATTCAGTTCTTCTGGGCCCTGTCTGTTCAGGATCTAGATATCTGCCTTCTTGCTGGGTCCTCCCATGGGGCTGCGTCTGTGCCTATGTACTTCGTGTGTCTCTCTGTGTGCAAATTTCCAGTTTTTATAAGGAATTTCCACTTCTTCTAAGGGTTCTCATCTTATTGGATTTACTTCCACTGAAACTCCCTCATTTTGGCTTAATCGCCTCTTCTTAGGGCTGTTTTCCAAACACAATCATATTCTAAGGAACAAGAGGTTGGCTGTAGATTTTTTTAAAACTATGCCTACCATATTTAGCTAAATATTTTATTTTATACAGATTATTACTTTGGAACTTTGAGTTGTGTGAAGACAACACAAACCTGGCAATTCATGGCTGACTGAAAGTTGACCCTCATCATGGTCAGATCCACACAGATTGTCCAATATTCTTTGGATCTGCCTAGTCAGAAAAGTCTTGGTGTTGTAGGATACAGGTGTCTTAATGTATTCTCATTATTACTAATCATGGAGAGTGTTAAAACAAAGTTGGCCACAAAAACTACCAGAGTTTCAGAAATGACAGAATGAACACAAAAGTTCTTGAATGATCCATCCTGTTTCATGTCTTTAAGAATTTTTCCTTGCTCTGCCCTCCTTTCTTTTGTTTTAGGAATATTGTTTGCATCCAGATTCACTTAGCTTTACACCCATAGGATTATGTCAAAGAGAGAGACACACAGACACATATAGAGGCTATTTGATCTTTATTTGGATGGAGGGAATCCTTGGGTGTTGTACACATTTAGAATTTACTTCCTCCCTGCTCTTTTCCCAGGGTTTTGAAATATATGAAATGTCAACAGTTTGTGAAAGAATGTAATTACAATATGAAAGAATATAAAGAATTGAGGTGGCCTCTGGGAATTTCACCATATAAATGCAATATTTTAACATTATTAACTGAACAAAAAGAGCATACAAGTTAAAGATATTTAATCTTAGAAAAAGAAGTCCAAAAAGATACTGCATCAATACTGTAAATTGATGCCCAGTGATTTTTCTTTCTTTTTATTTTTCTGTCTTTTACTTTCTTCTTCTTATGTTTTTGCTTCCATAGGTTGGGGAACAGATGGTGTTTGGTAACATGAATAAGTTCCTTCGTGGTGATTTGTGAGATTTTTGTGCACCCACCACCTGGGGCGTATACACTGCACCCAATTTGTAGTCTTTTTTTCATCACCCTTTTCATGACATTTCTGAGTTCCCAAAGTCCATTATGTCATTCTTATGCCTTTGCATCCTCATAGATTAGCTTCCATTTATGACTGAGAACATATGATGTTTGGCTTTCCATTCCTAAGTTACATCACTTAGAATGATAACATCAACTTCTGAGACACTTTGAAGACTGCCAAAATTTTAGCAGATAAATGCCCAGAAAAACTTCAGCAGAGGGTCCTGTCTCATCATCACAAAGCAGTACTCCTATCATTCTTCTCTTCTTGCGAAATATGGTGTAATGGCCAGATATTTGATGGAAAAGCACTAGGCATCCAATCTCATCCATTTTTCTACTAAAGATTTGACTAACTCTCTCCAAACTTCAAACTCTCTCGTACGTGGTTGTTACCATTCATTCACCCTCCAGAAAGTTAACAACCAAAATACCTTGACCATCCAAAAACACTGTTGGCATGATATTTGCTTTTGTCGCATTTACTTAGACTAGACCACTTCCACCTCTTGGTGGCCATTGCTTTGATTGTGTTTGTCCCTTTGAATGCCACTGGTAAGGCCATGTTTGATTTCCTGTTACAACTCTTCAAAGAAATGATTTAGTATCTTTTCTTTTCTTTTCCTTCCTACTTGTTTAATTTCTCACTGAATGTTCTGTTCTTGTCTGTAGCTGTCTTAGCTACAGCAGTTTTGGCCCTCATCAAGTAAATAGTTTGCTCAGCTTTAGTTTTTCAGCCAGAAAATTGTATGTAATCTGAACCAATTGATCTTCTTGTGCTAGCTCTTGTTTCTGCTGTTAATGTTCAGGCCTCTTCAATTAGGCCAAAAGGAGATAAAACTAAGTTTCATAAGTGAAGGAGAAATAAAATCCTTTACAGACAAGCAAATGCTTAGAGATTTTGTCACCACCAGGCCTGCCCTACAAGAGACCCTGAAGGAAATACTAAACATGGAAAGGAACAACCGGTACCAGCAATTGCAAACATGCCAAAATGTAAAGACCATCGATGCTAGGAAGAAACTGCATCAACTAACGAGCAAAATAACCAGCTAATATCATAATGACAGGATCAAGTTCACACATAACAATATTAACCTTAAATGTAAATGGACTAAATGGTCCAATTAAAAGACACAGACTGGCAAATTGGATAAAGAGTCAAGACCCGTCAGTTTGCTGTATTCAGGAGACCCATATCACATGCAGAGACACACATAGGCTCAAAATAAAGGGATGGAGAAAGATCTACCAAGCAAATGGAGAACCAAAAAAAAGCAGGAATTGCAATCCTAGTCTCTGATAAAACAGACTTTAAACCATCAAAGATCAAAAGAGACAAGGCCATTAAATAATGGCAAAGGGATCAATTCAACAGGAAGAGCTAACTATCCTAAATATATATGCACCCAATACAGGAGCACCCAGATTCATAAAGCAAGTAATTAGAGACTTACAAAGAGATTGAGACTCCCATACAATAATAATGGGAGACTTCAACACCACACTGTCAACATTAGACAGATCAACGAGACAGAAAGTTAACAAGGATATCCATGAATTGAACTCAACTCTGCACCAAGCAGACCTAATAGACGTCTACAGAACTCTCCACCCCAAATCAACAGAATATACATTCTTCTCAGCACCACATCACACTTATTCCAAAATTGACCACATTATTGGAAGTAAACCACTCCTCAGCAAATGTACAAGAACAGAAATTATAACAAACTGTCTCTCAGACCACAGTGCAATTAAACTAGAACTCAGGACTAAAAAACTCAGTCAAAACCACTCAACTACGTGGAAACTGAACAACCTGCTCCTGAATGACTACTGGGTACATAACGAAATGAAGGCAGAAATAAAGATGTTCTTTGAAACCAATGAGAACAAAGATACAACATACCAGAATCTCAGGGACACATTTAAAGCAGTGTGTAGAGGGAAATTTATAGCACTAAAAAAAGCAGGGGTTGCAATCTTGGTCTCTGATAAAACAGACCTGATGTAAATGACGAGTTGATGGGTGCTGATGAGTTGATGGGTGCAGCACACCAACATGGCACAAGTATACATATATAACAAACCTGCACATTGTGAACATGTACCCTAGAACTTAAAGTATAATAATAAATAATAATAATAATAATAATGAAGTATAACATGATGGCAATTAAGACTTGCTTTATCCACTGTTGGGAATAAGTATCTTCATTTTCCGTATAACCATAGTTACATAAGGACATTTGATTTATGACTGCCATATCATTAGCTGATCTGTGTCTGATTTGCTGTAATTATTAGTGCTTTTCATGACCACATATTCCCAGAGATGCTTTTGTTTTTGTGTTTCCAGACCCACAAAACTAGCTCTCTCTTTTCCTCAGTTTTGAACTTTCACTTACATGTTCTTATTTTGTCATTTCCTCAAAATTTTAGTTTTGAGCAATCTAAGAGAGATTGCACAGGAAAATATTGTAGAATAGTTGTAAGAAGCACTGTTTCTGAAAGTGATATTTCAAATCCATTGACTTGTTTTACAAGTTGGACTGTCAACATATTGTGGGATGCTTTTCAAGCTTCAGCATATATGAGATTCAAATTAGCAGTCTGGGATGGAACCTAATTTGGATTTGTAAATACATCCAGATGGCAGGCCAATACAAAAATTAGGAGTAAGCATGTAATTGATTGTTGTGAATATTTATTTCACACAGTGTGACACTGTGCTGGTATTTAGTAAGAAATGAATCAATAGTCAAGGTGTTACTAGAAAGGGGGGCCATATGAGGTACTCATTCATTCATCTGGTGATTCAATGGTTTAGCCCTCAATGAGTGCCTGTCAAGTACTGGACAGTATTGCCCATACTGGAAAAAGACACATTGTTATGCTACATGCTTCCGAATAGCACAGCGTCTAATGAGGGGTTTGAAATAGTGAAAACATCATTTTGAGACAATATGTAGATGTCAGTAAAGTGATAATTGATAGGAGTTAAAGAAGTGACGAACTTCTACTACTGAAACATCCTCGTTGTGCAACACTGAAAGAACTACCAGTTTCTCTTAAAGCCCTGCTTCTTGATTCATATAAAGGAGATGCTAATAATAAAAGTACAAAAATTAAAAAATTAAAAACAAACAAAGTAAAAGAAGTTCAAATAAGCCAAACTAAAACTGTAATATAGTTCTATCAGAACTCTCAAACAATTATCCTTGTTCCATGAGGTAAATGACCAGGAGCATTGCTGTGGTGAGGGACTCTGATGAAGCTCTCCCAAGCATTTTTCTAATGCTTCACCTACCTTTCTGAGTACATTCCTATTATAAGCACTTACTGTCATTCTTTGACCCTCCAAAGTCAACAAAGGTGCACCCGAGAGATTTAAAAATGAATGTTGGCCCTGACTTTTGCCTTTGCCCATCCACTCCTGCTTTAACTGGACCACTTACATCTCTCTTTAGCCATTGCTTTGATTGTGTTTTGGTTTCGGATTGTACAGAGAAAGCCATGTTTCAATTTGTGTTGCGATTCTTTGAATAAATGCTTCAGGAACTTGATACCTTTTTTTGAATTTTGAGGAAACTTCAGTTCTTGTTTGTAGCTGATCTTGGTGCAAGAGTTTGGACATCCATTGGGTGGAAATGTTTCCTTGTCTTTCGTTATCCAGTTAGAATCATGTAAGCTGAACCAATGGAGAAGTGTGCAGTGTTGGCTATTGTTTGTACTGTTAATCACCAATCCTCTTCTATTATGGTATCAACAAGATGAATTTTTTCCTTGCAAGTTAATATGAGTGGTCAGCTGCTGTAAACTTTATGTTCAAAAATCATCTCATCCCTGCTTAAAATGAGTTATCTATCTGTGAGCTTCTGATTTCCTTGGCCATTATCCTCTGAAACTTTTTTGAATAATCAATTATTTCACCATTCTCCTACCCAGACTTCACCATAAATTGGATGTCTGTAGTTACTATAGTTTGATCAGAGTACATGTTGCTTTTATAGAGGCTCTTTACAAAATACCATCTTAGACTTCTTGATGCTGCCAGGTAGATCCTGTTCACACATGTCATAACGATACAGTCTGAGTTCACTTTGGTTCAAAAAGTGTTGGAATCCATGCATAGCTGTTTAAATATAATAGCCATTTTTCATCATCTTTTTAAGACCCAATGTATTAGAGAAAGATTTCCTAATACAATAAAGTTTGCTATAGATACCTTTGTGATTTCCAAGTGACTAAGCAGATTCTCGGTTTTTCTGTTTTTTGCCTGGAGTAAGTAGGGATGATTTTGGAGGGAGGGATATAGTGACTCTTGCCAAATATTCTCTGTATATGTGGAAAATGAAAGAGTTGTAACTGTGCTTCATGTGCCTTGATTGAAGCAGAGAGTTGTTGCTGGGGCATACTATGCATTCTTATTATTGAGATAATCTGTATCTGGTTTTCACCAGATACTATTTGGCCACAGAAATGAGATGTGGAGTCCAGCCTACATAACTTACGGTAGCCCTTCAAGTAGGAAAGGAAAGTCAGACAGAAGGAACAGAGGGGAATGCAGGGCAGACATGCCTCACTCTCCTTGTCTGGTGAATACAGGAAGACAGCAGGAGGTGCTTTTAAATATCAATCAGTTCAGGACTTTTCCTGACCTTTCCCAGTGCTTGCAATGGGTGAAAGAGATGGATGTATCAGGAGAAAATAAATATCAGCTATAAACTCATGGGAAACAATCAGAACAGAGTTGAAAAATATTTGAAAGACAGAGATAGGGTGCTTAAAGCAGAACCATAATCTAGCAACAGCTCAGGCACCTGTAGATGAGTCAAAGCCCTCAGTAATTCACTTGCTTTCTAAAATGCCTGCAAACTCAACATGTCTCAAGTTGTGTTCTTGATTTCAACATCCTGAAACCTCTCTCCCCCAAAATATTTTGTTGTGCTTACCTAAGCAATTACCACAGAGTAGTGTCTTAAACAACAGAAATTCACTTTTTCAGTTTCATTGTCATCATGGTATCAATGGGTTCAGTGTTTCTGAGGCCTGTTTGCTCAGCCACTAGACATCTGCCTTCTTGCTATGTCCTCAGAAATGGGCTGCCTTGGTGCATGTGGATATTTGGTGTCTCTCTGTGCATGCAAATGTCCTCTTATTATAAGGACATCTATCAGATGGAACTATGTGCCCCCGCAACAGTCTCATTTTAAGTGAATCCACACATTTCAGTTCTGGCCTCCAAATATGGTCATATTCTGAGAAACTGGGAGTGAAGGCTTTCAGCATATGAATAAGGGAAAACAGAATTCAGCCCATAACACTACCCAATGTCTTCTCAGTCCACAATAGCAGTTTCTTTTTGTTGTTCAGATATATTGGAATCGTGTCTGCCTTTCTCTCACCAAAGCCTGAACCATGAGCAAATCCAGTGGACTCACCTCTAAATACATGGCAATATAAACACTTGCATATTCTCTTCTACAGGGCTGTGGCTCACGCCATGATACTCTCTCCAGGAGGATATTAATAGACTTCAGCAGGTCTTGGTAACATTCTTGTTACATCGCATATCAGCTCTCCCCACAATAGCCAGAGTGACCTTTTACAGATGAAAATTACAACATTTCACATTTGTGCGTCACATCCACCACAGTTTTTTATTACACTGGTAATCACATTTGAATTTCATATGTCAGCTCCTTCAAACTCACATGACTTTGTCTTTATTGAAAACGGGGGATTCTTTGAATTGGACAGAAAGCAGAATCTTCCTCAACTTCACCTTGAATTAGCTTGACTGCAACACAAGAGAGTTGTGTCCCAGGAGAGATGAAACTTAACAGAGTGGATGGACTTGTGATGTGATCGAGTAAATTCATGAAGTCCCTGTGGTCTGGGAGTGGTGCATGTGAATCCATGGAATCCTGGTTACATAATTATGATACTGGTTCATATATTTTGATATTATGTTTTCTCTTAGAAACACATATTTCACAATTTTAGGATATTAATAGTCTATGAACATATTGTAGCCGTGGCTGATTATAGCAAAAATATTTCTTAAGCATCTACTATATGCCATTTAAATCTTCAGAACCAGCTTATTAAGTAAGAATGCTGTTTACTGCCATCTCAGGTTTATAGGTGAGCTGAGTGAGGCACACGCCAAAGTTGTTAAAATAGTAATAAGTGGTATAGATGGCAGTCAGTCTTCAGAGCCTACGTTACTGCTTACTATACTCCACTGCTTTCTTGCTATTTACTTTTATATTTATTTACTGCCAAGAAAGTCCAAAGAAACTAGGTCCACAAAAGAAACTCAGGTACAAGTGACAGGAAAGGAGTAAAGTGAAACTTTCCCCGAAATCTTAAAGATGAGGTAATAAACACTCTTTTCCTGAATAAATATGTTTCTTCCTAAATTCTATACACACATACAAAGGATTCTCCACTCATGTCTTTTTTTCAACTTTACACAAAATATACACCTTAGAATGTGAACATCTTTGGGACACTCATGTTTACCTCCCACAGACAGGATACATAACCTTACTCTTCTCAACTCTGTTTCAGTAGCGTGTGTGGAGATAGTTATCCAGGATTTGATAAAGTACCACTTACTCTAATTCAGTTGGTTCTCTTTACAGAGAAACATCCCACTTTTCCTCTGGTACCAAAGAGTAGAAACAGTGAATTTATTGATTTAATGGGAATTTCCAGGACAAAAGTCAATTATCTCACATTTGGGAGTGAGGAAAGTTGTACTAGGAGGGATTTTGCAGGTCTGTTGGAAGTTGAAGGAAGACATATATGTTTTTAAGACAAAGAAAATGACTGAGGAAACAGATAATTTACTAACTTTGTGATTGGGCATGGGAGTTTTGCAAGGACGGAAAGGTAAGTGTAATTAACATGTAAATCCAGGCACAGAGTAGTGTTGCCATTGGTGACTGTAGGGTACAATCATGAACACAACACAAAGAAAACCTCCTCATTCTAAAAAAAGGTAAAAATACTCACTACTGAATGGACCTCAGTAGTTGCAGCTGTCATCTGACTTTCTAGCAGGGCTAACTAGGAGGCAGCAGAACCATGCCTATCACTCCCCACTCTGGTCTCCATATTGAAATCAGCTCTAGAACAGTGGCTTCTTACAGAGGTCAGGTGAGGACTGAAGAATCAGAGATGGCAGACTTTTCCTCCTTCTCGGTAGGTGTGTACTCCTCTGTTGCCCCCAAGAAGAGAGATGTTTAGAGACTCCCTCCATAGAGCTGCTTCACATGGCAGCTGGGTGTTCCCAGTGCCAGTGATGTCTGAGAGAAAGAGACAGAGGAAGAGAGAGAGACGGAGAGAAGGGGTGAACTGAAAAATAAAAGAGGAAGCTACAGTTTCAATTATAACGTAATCTCAGTGGTAACATACCACCATTTCTGCCATATTTTGTTGGTCACAGAAACCACGGAAACCAATCTTGATATAATGTGGTGGGGACTACTTAAGATTGCTCATATTAGATAGTAGAGATATTGCACAAGACTATCTCAGAGTGACAACGATTTGATAAATAATTAAAGCAGGTTTAGGAGAATAAGGGGTTCTGTGTATTCGAAGAAGGCTTTAATGTGATAAGATGTGAGCATACTTGAATAAAACACAAACACATGCCTGATAAAGTTAGGAATAAACTTGGCAAGTTGAAAGAATGTTAAGAAGGCCAACTGTAGTGTCCAAATAAATCAACAGATTCAATCTTTATCAAAATACCAATGTCATTTTTCAAAGAATTGGTTAAAAAAAATCCAAAATTAGTCATGGAAGCAAAAAAATAAAACAATCAAAAGACCCAAAGCAATCCTAGGGAAAATAAACAAATTTGGAAGTGTTGCATTGCCTGAATTCAAATGATGTAACAAGACTAAAGTAATGAAAACAGGATATGACTGGTCTAAAAATAGGCATATGGATCAGTGGAACAGAATAAAAGATCCAGAAACGAAGCGACATATTTGCAGGCAACTGATCTTTAACGATGCAGACAAGAACTCACACTTGGGAAACACCACACATTTCAGTAAATGATGCTGAGAAAATTGGATTGCCATATGCAGAAGAATGAACCTGGAACCCTATCTCTCACATCTCTCATATAGAAAACTAACTCAGGATGGATTAAAGACTTAAATGTAGAACCTGGGCATATATTAATGCAAGAAGAAAACTGGTGGACATTGGCTGAGAAAAGAACTTATGGCTAACACGTGAAAACCACAGGCAACAAATACCAAATTGGACAAATGGCACTTAATTTAGCTAAAATATTCTACAAACAAAATAAATCAACAGTGTCAACAGACAACCTGCAGAGGGAAAATATTGGTAAACTATGCATCCTACAGGGAACTAATATGCAGAGTATACAAGGAACTCAAACTACTCAACAACAACAAAAATCAATTAAAAATAGACAGAGGACATGAATAGATATCATCTTACCTCAGTCAGAATGATCTATGATTAAAAGGCAAAAATAAAGAATTATTGCGTGATATGGAGAAAGAAGAACTCTATAATAGCCTTGGGTAGGACCCAGAATTAGGACAGCTTCTATGGAAAACACTACATTTTTCAAAGAACTAAAGCTAGAACTACATTTCCATTGAGCAATCCTACTTGCATTCTACAAAGGAAAAGTAGTCAATGCATCAAATAATACCTACTTTTACCTGTATATGTTTATTGTACCAAATATCTCACAGTAACAAAGATACGTTGAATCAACCAAAGTATTCACTCAATGAATGATTGGATTAAAATGTAATTATATATACATAAATGCCATACAACCTAGTCATAAAAGAGAGAATGAAATCACATACTTTTATGGCAATATGGATGAAACTGGGGGTCATTTTCTTAAGAAAACAGGCTGGTTGCAGAAAATCAACACAACACATTCTCAGTCATAAGTGGTTGCTAAAAGAGTGTGTTTGCAATGGCTGTACAGAGAGTGAAATGATAGACAAATGAAGACTTGGAAGTGTGTGGGAGGCAGAGGGATTGAGTAGTGGGATATTAATTAATAACAGAGTGTTTATTATTTGAGTTATGAATACCCAAATGTCCTGATCTTTAAGTTAATCTAGTTTATTCTATGTAACAAAAATTGAACTTGCAATACATGTACTTATGCAAGTAAAATTTTTAAAAATTAAAGAAAATCTAGGCATACCTGCTCCCTAACCCCGCCTAAAAAAGAAGATGTCAATTCTCAGTGTAGCCATAGCAGAATGAATTAGGTATAAAGCAGCAATCCAATTCCAGATAGTTAGCTTAATACATAGGACTTTAGCATAGTTAAAAATTAGCATCTTGTTCTTGTTTAGAGTAAAAGAGGTGGCCACCAACTGGAAAAAAACATAGAAAGGTATTATAAATTTTAAATGGTTACTTCGTGGGGAATTGACTGTTGGGAAATAAATAGAACTGGTATTTGGCACAAGCTGCAGATGAGGCTTGCTTAGATGGACTGGACAGAAATGAAAAATGACTTAAAACATTTCGCAGCAGGGAAATTAGTTTGAAAAGTTTAATCCTTACAGTGATGACGAGGGATATTTGGATCAGATGTAATGTGATGTAAAAAGGAAAGGAGAAAGGTCAAAATAAATCCTAGTTTGCTTAATTAATTAGATGAATTCATTACCAAGATGAAATAGAGTTGGAAGAGGAGTAACTTTGTAGTTGTGAGGGAAGAGGCAGGAGGTAGGAGAAACCCTACAAAAGAGGGCAGGCCGGGCGCCGTACTCAAGCCTGTAATCCCAGCACTTTGGGAGGCCGACGCGGGCGGATCACGCAGGTCAGGAGATCGGTGACCATCCTGGCTAACACGGTGAAACTCCCCGCTCTACTAAAAATACAAAAAAATTAGCCGGGCGGTGGCGGCGCTCTGCAGTCCCAGCTACCGGAGGCTGAGGTGGGGAGAAATGGCGCGGAAAACCAGGAGGGCAGCGGAGCTTGCAGTGAGCCGCAGATCAAGGCCAATCGCAGACTCCAGCCTGGAGATACAGCGACCCGGCCTCAAAAAAAAAAAAAAAAAAAAAAGAGCGGGCTTAACTAGATTGATAGGAGGCACCTTAACAAGGTATGATCACGGTGTTAACTGCTGGGGAGTCACAGGAGATGCAGGATTGAGAACTGACTCATAAAATGAGTGGAATGGAGGCCATAGATAACCCTTTGACAGACTGGAGTGGAAAGAACAAAGGCATCTATACTGTGTGTGGAAGAAAAAATTGAGGTGGGGGATGGGCAATAATCACATACATTAATGCTTTTCAAGAACTTCTGCAATAAAATGGCAGACAACGCGGGTAGGAAAGAAGCAATTCAAGAGTCTTAGGAAGACTTCTGTAGAAATGGGTGGATGGATGATGTTTCAGCAGGCTTGGCTGATTGAAATACTCCCATAGAGCATAGATAAGAACCAGGGAGACAAAAGGGTCATGCAGAAGCAAATCCTTGATTGGGTAATGTGGTTCAGAATCAAGTGGGAGAGGGTAAGAGATAGGGTAGGGAGGCTTCAATTTATGATAATAGGAGAGAAGCCAGAGAACTGGGCTTGAAATCCGAATGTAGGCTGGTCAGCTTTGTGGATGGTTATGGTAAGCTTCCTTCTTTTGATTTTTCTGAACTCAGTGAATTTTCTGAGGCTATCAGTGAGCACAGGGTATATCTTCTTAATATTAAACCCTTGCTTGAGAAGCAGACATGCCAATCTCTCAAGGTTTTTGGTTACGTGATGTTGTCTCATTAGTCTGCATCCTCTAATGTCACTTCATTATGATTATTCTCATTTTAGAGGGAAGCAATACGTAACTGAACGAAGCATCGAA
>NW_022164494.1:24590-72847 GCF_008728515.1 Papio anubis
TTGTTATTACTTCGTTTCGGTTACGTATTGCTCTAGTTCTAGCAGATCCGCAGCGGGGAATGCATGCTGTTTCCTTAATGGTTGAACTAGTTTTACAATCCCACCAACAGTGTAAAGTGTTCCTATTTCTCCACATCCTCAGCACCTGTTGTTTTCTGACTTTTTAATAGTCGCCATTTCTAACTGGTGTAGAGATAATTATCTATTGTAAGTTTTTTCAAGTACCATTTCTCAGTGGCCAAAGTGATAGTAGAGACATTTTTTCATTAATGTCTATTTGCTGTCTGAATGTCTTCTTTTGAAATGTCTGTTCATATCCTTTTGCCCACTTTTTGAGTGGGGTTGTTTGTTTTCTTGTAGAATTTGTTTTAGCAGCAGCAGGTTCTTTGGCAGGTTCTGGATAGTAGCCCTTTGTCGGATAGGTAGATTGTAAGAATTTTCTCTCCCCCACCATTCTGTGGGTTACCTATTCCTCAGTGGTTTCTTTTGAAGCTCTTTAGTTTAATGAGATCCCATTTTGTCAATTTTGGCTTTTTGCTGCTGTTGCTTTTGGTGTTTAGACATGAGAGTCTTTCCCCATGCTATGTCCTGAATGGGTACTTCACCCTAGGTTTTCTTCTAGGACTTTTTTATGATAGTTCTAACATTTAAGTCTCTAATCCATCTTGAATTAATTTTCCTATAGGGTAAGAGGAAAGGATCAGTTTCCAGCTTTCTACTTATGGCTATTAATTTCCCAACTTTTCATTTATGAAATGGGAATCTTTCTATTTCTTGTTTCTCTCAGGTTTGTCAAAGAGATCAGATTATTTTTTTTTTAGCCAGATGTGTGGTATTATTTCAGTTATTCTCTTTTTAGATGAGGGAAAATGGAAATACAAGAGAGTCTAAGTATTAGCTAACTTTTAAAGAGTCAAAGAGACAGTGCAAGAAAAAGGGTTAGGTCTTAATTAAAATCTGAAGTGTCCCAAATTCTTTGCTCATATAATCATGTTGATTCTTTAATGAAATCCTTTCAGGTTTCACTAAAGAATAGTGAGAATTTTAACTTATGGAAAGGAAGGAGAGAAGTGATCACAGTTAAGGAAATAGAATTAAATGTGATAGAGAGGGTTGTGGGGATAAGAAGCATAGAACCATATTCGTCTATGAAGCGAACTCAATTTCTTAGAAGATGTAAGAATTTTGCTGCTGACTTTTTTGCACTTGTTATTGTTTTGTCCCTTTACAAGATTACGGACATCCCAGTAAACAATCTAAGAAAATAATTTTGGAATTTCAATTTGGCCTTTCACTACCGGGTCAGGGAAGGAATGGCCAGGCATGAGGTGAAGAAACCACACCACTATAATCCCGGCAGTTTTGGGAGGCCAGAGGCAAGTGGATCACCTGAGGGTCCGGGAGATGGAGACCACAGCCTGGTCAGCATGGGTGAAACTCCCATTTTCTGCAAAGTAACAAAAAATTAGCCATGCATGATGCTGGGCACCTATAACCTCCAGATACTTGGAAGGCTGACAGGAGAGGCAAGCTTGAAGCCAGGAGACCTACAGTGGCAGTCTGGGCCGAGATTTGTGCCACTGCCACTCAGCCTGGGTGAAAAAAATTCCATCTCATGGGGAAAAAATAGAAGTCAGGAAGTAGAGAGCAGTGAGCAGCTTTTTCACGTATTTTGGCTAAGTGGGGATTAAGCTTGGGAGGCTTCCTGGGCATCAGGGCTGCAGATGTTTTGCTTAGAGAGATGTCCTCTTGATTCCTCCTTATCCCACATTCACAAACATTGAGAAACAGAGCCTACAATCAGAAATTGCAAGCTGATTATTTTATTGGTATATTGAAGTTACAGCTATGACCACCTTCTTCCAACGTCATGGCATTTGAATCATTTGAATCACTATCGTCTTCTTATTCATTTCCTGAAACAAACAGACAAGGAAGTTCATAGACCAGACTTGACTTGGCAGGAAATGTCTAATTCCTCCCTGGTGTTACTGCGGTAGAGTACATGAGAGCACATCCCCTCTCTCCCCATCCCTTCTACCTCCTGTGTTTCCTTTCTAAGTTTTTGTGTGTTCACTATTTTGATGCCCTTCCTTTGCACAAAGTGTGCTCCAAATTGTTCCTGATGTGATGAAAAGATAAGATCATTCTTGGCTTGTTATTACTTGCTGCTGAATTTCTCCAGGGATATATTTACACAATGGTAACCGGAATATATTCTATAATAGTGAGAAGCTGAAACCACCCTCAGTGTCCAGTGACAAGGATTGGTTAAAGAAATCACAGTGCAATCAAATAATGGAATAGCGTAAAATTGTCAAAGCAAACAGATAAACACTAAAGAGATTTACTCATGTAGAAATGTCCAAAGAAATGTATTATTTAAATGACTAGCATATGTACCTGCATATAAATTATGATCTTAGTTCTGGGGGAAAACTATTCTAATTGTTTACATACACAAAAATATTTCAAAGAGAATATGCCATTAAGTTAACAGTGGTAGTTTTCTAAAGGAGAGCAGGCTGCTGGATGAGTTATGCCTTTAAATTTAGTTTTATATTTTTCCATTCCATTAGATATTTGTTGCTAGCTTAATCATGTACTTACGGAAAAGTAAGAATTTAAAACATGAGACACCATTTAGCTGCTGAAAGTTCAGGGACCACTTGGCAGGAATACTGGACTAGAGAGGCTAATGTAAGGCAGGACGGAGCAAACAGTGCTCAGGTGAAAACTTTAAATGGGAGGTCTCTGAGTTTGTGGACAGAAAACAGAGTGCCAGAGCGAACATGGTACTACTTCCTCATTGCCCATACAATTTAAGACAGATTATTTGGAATGTTGTTTCTCAACATGAGAATTCCTTCAAGAGCCTGTTACAAATATAGGGCCTTGTTGCCCATTTCCAGAATATCTGAACACAAATCTTTAGAAATGGGTTCTAGGACAATACGATGTCAATGGGCTTTTAGTTGATTCTTTGTCACAGGAAAGCTGGAGACCTGTAGCAGTTAGAGCACTTGGTGAAGAATCAACTGGAATCATACCTGTCATTGAATCCTAGATTACTGGGGAGACTGTCCCTGGGGAGGTCCGGCGGGTCTGCCCCCTTGAGGAGGGGATGGTGGTCCCTGGGGCCTTCCTGGAGGTGGGGGACCTTGAGGTCTGTTGCCTCCTTGTTGGGGTGGTCCTTGTGGCCTTCCTGGAGGTGGGGGACCTTGAGGTCTGTTGCCTCCCTTGTTGGGGTGGTCCTTGTGGCCTTCCCTGGAGAAGTGAGGGACCTTGGTCTGTTGCCTCCCCTTGTGGGTGATACTTGTGCTGCAAGAGTGAGGGTTGGTAGTGTCTGTTGCCTCCTTGGGGTGGTCCTTGGCTTTCCTGGAGGTGGGGACCATGGTTTTGTTGCCTCCCTTGTTGGGGTGGTCATGTGGCCGGAGGTGGGGACCTTGATTTGTTGCCTCCTTGCTGGGGTTGTCCTTGTTGATGTTCTGGAGGAGAAAGAGAGAAGGGAAAGACAGAGTAAAAGCCCACACAAGATTCACTGAATAGTTGCAGTAAATTTTGACCAGCTAGGGTAACAAGCTGAGGGGAAACGCACAAAAATGGGACCAACACACTAATTTCTTTGCATTTTTGGTGAAGACTTTGATCTCTGGAATAGAGAGCGTGGGAAAAAGAACAAAGCAGTTGGGGGACTCTCAGTATAAAGAGGAGTCAGAATGAGGATGCTGCCCAGTCGTCTGTCATCTCCCAGGAGGCACTCCTGGCCAGGGGGATGAGTCAACCCACTCCTGTTGTCATCTAAGCCAAGCATCTCTGCCATTCAATTTGGTGGCCTGCTCACGGTCCCCAGAATCAAGCTTGCATGAAGATTGCCTCTTATTAGTAGCACTAACATTAGTCAATTCCTGAAAGGAAAGTGTTGATAAGAAGACACTGGAGAGCTGATCCATTTTGTGAGCAAAAAGACAGTTAAAACAGTTGAGAGCCAAATTGGGATTTACCTGATATTACGGGAGGTGCTGGCTGACATCTAGAAGAAACACAGATGATGGGAAAAGTTACATCTCGAATCTTTCAAAGACTCCTGCAGTGTCCTACAGGAAAGGGTCTTCTCACCACCCTTTGGTCTAAGTTAATTCGTCCATCTTATTGGCTTGCCGAGGAGAAAGCTGTAAGATGACACAGTTCATTGCATGACACAGAGCAACAACCATGAACTCAGCCTTGCAGAAAGAGCCTTTTTCCCTCCCTATGGCATCTGAAGACTTAATGTGGATTTTGGATTTTACACATGCCAGGGACTGTCTAGTTTGGTATTCTTATGCCCTCCACCTCCTAGAAATACATTGCTTATGTGAAGTGCTTTCTCAGTAGAAGTAAGCAAGGGTAATCATTGCAATACAATCTTACCCATCCCACTCCCAGCCCATTGAAATACAGCATGTAGGGGAGAGATAAACGACAATCATTGGCTCTGATATTTCTAGATCTCTAGTTAGACAGAGACAAGTGTTCCATCCAGTTCTCTCTCTGCAGTATCTCTGATGTGTGTTTATTTCCATCATCCCTGCTGATTCACTGCACAGCAAAGCCACCATCATCCCTCTGTACTTAATGAGATCAGTATAGGATGCTCGCAACTGGACTTCTCTGAATCTGCCTTGCATTCTCCACTGCATCCTTCACAGCACAGTCATATCTCTCTATAAAGGCAAATCTTACCTTCTCATTCCCCTGGAACAAATTTTTTATTGGATTTCATTGTACATTAAATACATTAGAACCCTTAGTGTGGAATGAGGGTGCAATCGGTCTCCTGATCCCAGGCATGAAAACTCTGCAGCCCCATCTGGGTTTTCCTTCTCTTCTCTTCCCCCTAATTACCATTATCACCTCCTAAGCCCCAATCAGGGTCACCGCATCTTCTCCCCCTTTTGTTTTACCTTCATTTAAATTCTGAGCTGAGCTCAGGGCCAGCAGGGCCACTGACAGCAGAATCAACAGCATCTTGCAGGAGGCTCTGGAGGTGCTCCCAACTCTGTGCTGGGAGGAACGGGGCAGCTCCCTTTTTAAAGAGGATCAGAACAATGACTGTACAGGCTCCTACAGTGGGGGCCTCACCAGCACCAGAGACTGGGTTCTGCTTTGTTCGCTGCAGGTCATGTGTATCCCTTATTTCTCTTTGATTCGCTAGCCCAGAGGGATGGGTTGGGTCGGATATGTTGCTAGTGTCTTATTTCTAAAAGGTACAATTAGGACTTGAACTGGTTTTAAAGAACTGTGTCCAAGCCGCCAGCACTGTGTCATAATTGAACTTTAGATACCATGAGAGTTTCAATCTTTTATAAGACTATTATCAGCTTTTCCACTGTGCTATTTATTTCTGTTTATGTGTGTGTGAGCAGCAATGCTACAGCCAGCAATGAAGATGGTCAATATCTCCGGATCTTTTATGGCCTATGTCCTCCCTCTTGTGGGGTGGTGGGAAGGTAAGGTATCTAAATTTTGATCTTGATAGAGATGGCTTCTGCCTATCTGTGAGATGTGAGGACAGCACACTCCCTGGGCCACCTGAGGCTTGACAGAATGCTGCCCGCCCAGCCTGCTCAGGCACAAACTGTTGTTTCGCTTTGTGGGGATCTCACTCCAGCTCAGGCAAGGCTTGGTGTTTGTGCAACACAGAAAGGCTGTTATAATTTTCAAGGCACAGGTGCTATTAATGCAAATGGACACAGAAACGCAGGAATTTCTGGGGCCGAAAACTGAATACAGAGTTCTGTGAGGGAGCCATGTGATGTTATGTCGCTAAGCTTCCTTGTACTCTTCCACTGCTAGAATATTCTATAAAAATTCACCACTCATTGCGTTAGCTAAGACCATTGGAAAAGCACAGTATTAGGGTGGGAGTGACCTGGAAATTTTCGGTGCAGAGTGTCTCTGGCTTCCCTTAGTTCTGAAAGGGAATTCTATTTACAATAGCAAAGACTTGGAACCAACCCAAATGCCCATCAATGATAGACGGGATTAAGAAAATGTGGCACATATACACTGTGTAGTACTATGCAGCCATAAAAAAGGATGAGTTCATGTCATCTGTAGGGACATGGGTAAAGCTGGAAAGCATCATTCTCAGCAAACTATCACAGGGACAAGAAAACCAAACACTGTATATTCTCACCATAGGTGGGAATTGAACAATGAGAACACTTGGACACAGGAATGGGAATGCCACACACCGGAGCCTGTCCCGGGATGCAGGGAGGGATAGCATTAGGAGATATACCTAATGTAAATGATGAGTTCATGGGTGCAGAAAACCAACATGGCACATGTATACGTATGTAACAAACCTGCACGTTGTGCACACGTACCCTAGAACTTCAAGTATAGTAATAAAAAAAAAATTACAGGTCTGCCAACCTGCAGGACTCTTCACGTCCCCCTGTCACTCACCACCATCAAATGTACTGGCTGATGACAACTTGACAATTCATAAACACAGGGGAGGGGAAGAATCGTAAAAGAATACATGTTCCACGAGTTAAATGGCACCACGAGGAGGCAATCATATGAATTCAGAATGTGAGATATTCTTAAAGGCAACTGGCCTAGCTGCTTCAAAATATCAGTGTTATAAAAATGCATGAAGAAATGAATGAATGAATGAATGAGGGAACTCTTCTAGATCAAAACAAACTAAAGAGACTCAACGGAATGCAATGTGCAACCCTTGATTAACGTCTAGTTTGGAAACAAGAAAGCCAGAAAGAAGTATTTGGAAGAATTGGGGAATGTGAATGTGGATTAACTATTAGATGATATTGTAGAATCACTGATTTCGAGTTTCTGATGCAGGAGGTGATAATGGTATTGTTGACATGTAAGAGAGTGTCCTTGTTCTTCAGAGCTGCAGGCTGAAGCATTTAGTGGCACAGTGTCAATATATCTGCAACTTACATTCAAATAGTTTGTGTATATATATAATATCTATATTTTATATATCTATATATTTTATATATAGATATTTTATATATATATATGACACCATGGTGAATTATATACATACATACACCTAGAAAGAAACAAGCAGCTAAGGTCAATGATGCACAATCATTAAATCTAGGTGAAGAGTTTATGGGTATGATACAATTTTTTCAACATATCGGTGTGTGGAAAATTTTTCACAATAAAATATTAAGGAAAAAAATAAATTCTCCAAGTGCCTGCCATATTCCTCACTGTGCTACAGGGTTTTATACATTGTTACAGCCCAGAGAAGGCACACAGAAGAGGACTTTTTAAGTCTTAGTTTAGGCAGGTATGTCATCATTTCTTTTCCAACAGATATGCCTACTAATTTTATTTGGACTAACAGGAAGAAAAAGTTTGGCCTCACAACACATTCAATGACAATGGGATGCTGTGTACTTTGAGTGAAGTAACAGCAGGGAGTCTGGAACTAAGATATTGCTACTGTTCATCTACAAAGTATACAATATCCCTAGGTGATTGAGGGAAGACTATAAAACATCCCTATGTTTACTTGTGCAAAGCATGCAGCCATATATTTTCTTTTTGTGTCTATTCACAATGATATGTCAGTCCTGGGTACCAAGTCCCTGAAAGGAAGGGACAATATCTATCCAAATCACTGCTCACTCACCAGCATGACACCACGGTGAAATAAATATTTAACATGGCAATAAAAATTTGAAGGTGAAAAAAAATTTACCCACTGCTTCATTTTTCTTAGGAATTATATCAAATTCCTACCACTGATAATTAAGTGGCCACAATTCTACATTCAAATAAGATAATCAGATACCACCATCGAAGCCTCAATTGCATTGTATAGGTTTTCTTTGTTTAGTCAGTATTTGTGGTACCTGTTTCCTCAGATTGTTCTTCCACAAAGAGTATTTTTGTCTACAATACTCTGATAGACATTCCTCCCCACGTTCTTTCTACTATGTCTTTATTCATATTTTATTTCCTGAGTCAAGTTCATTATGTGTATTTGTTATTAAATATCTGGTTTTTCCCCCATGAATTTGGTGAGATTTCCTTTATTTAATCTTCTAAGTAATAGGATATAGTACTCCTCACCACCTTTTTTCATTCCTGTCTGTGTAATTTCACAATAAATGTTGTGTTTCCAAAAAGCCCTATCAGAGTCCTGCATTGTTAGCACTTCTTTCAGCTGCTGATTCTTCTGTTTTATCTGGTAAATCCCTGCTTGTCAGTTCATGAAATATACAGGTTAGTCACTATCAACAGCTGCCACTTTCCACTTAGACCTTCTGTGTGTCTTGTGTAATAGTTCACATTTTGTGCACGGCTGGTGTTAATTTGAGGACAGCTTGGTTGGAGGTATGATGGGGGTAGAGAGGGTGTGCGACAGGAAATCCTAAAGACAGGCCTCTTGACCATTGTGGATGAGTGGATCCTGGGCTGTGCAGATGAGGGTCTGGTCTGGCCCTTCTGAAGGGTTGTGGGTAATACTACAGGGAGACTTCCTAACACAAAAGGGTTTCCTACCGGTAACTTTGCCCTTGCAAGGGAACCAGGTAGATTGGTATTTTCCCTGGCATCAATATAGATGTACTTGAAAGGGGAATACATTAATTGGCAATTCTTTCTGGCTCTATGGAAAGTGGATTGGTTCTAGCTAAGCTTCATGAGTTTTCTCTTAGGGAGAGAGTAGTTGCTTGGTCCCAGCAGATCCCACTGTATTATGGAGATTTGTGTCCCTGGTCTCACCAGACACTGTTTTCCATAGGAACTGGGGAAGAGCAATCCTGCCTAGGTGGCTTAAGTTAGACCATCAGGCAGCAAAGGAATGTCAGAGACAAGGAGCAGCGAAGAGGCCAGGCTGACATTGCCTGATATTGTCACCAACTGAGATTGCTGCAGGCCGGATGCAAGACCGACTTGTCCTTGGCAGGAGAGTACAGGAAGAGAACAGAAATGTCCCTAAAGGTCACTATTCTCAGGCCTTCTCCCCGATCTTCTCCAATGTCAGCAATGAGTACAGTGTATCAGGGAAGCATAAATATCAGCTATGCGCTCACCAGACAAAAAAAAACCAGAAGTGATGGTAGAGCTGAAAAGGACACTGTGTGCCCAGTCATTATTCAAAGAAAAATTTTTAATCACTCCCACTTATAATGAGGGGCCACAATTATACACTCAAATAACATAGTTTGGTAACCACATAAAAGCCTCAAGTGTATTGCATTGAGCTATTTCTTAGCACCTGTGCAGTTTCTCAGATTGTTCTTCCACACAGAAGATTTTTTTCTTTTTTGCAATATTCTAAAACTACTTCTTCCCCACTCTCTTTCTAAAATGTATTTGGTAACATTTTGTGCTCTAATTCAATCTCCCAAGTTTTTATTTTTCATCTCGTATCTGGCTTCTTTTAAAATAAATTTTGGGAACATTTTTAAATATAGTCTTCTAAGTAAGCATCTTTTATTTTTCTTGCTCCATTCATGATCTGCCACACATTCCAAATTCCAACATGTGAGAAATGTAAACATGTGCATCTTAAACTCAACAACTGTGGAAGAGAAGACCCTGTTCTGAGAGGAAACCTATGTGTTCAATTAAAGAGAAGTGAGTCTGTCATTAACCACTTGAAGACAATCCCTCTTTTAAAGATATCTGCTTACGTGTTTCTCATACAACTTTATAACAATATGAAGATTTCTGTTGCTTTCTATCACATATAAAGAAGTTGTGATTCTATTTCTCTGTGAACTTTGAAATGAGTAAACGTTGCAAAACACCCCCTGACATTGCTAAAACAGTGGTAAGCTGAGGCTAAAGACACTTGACTTTAGGCTAGTGAGCATTAACTCCTTCTACAGCCCCAACCACTGACAAAGTAACACCAGCTCTGGGGCCAGGACATTGGAGATGTCTCAGGCAGAAACCTGATAGCTATCCATATGATATACAAATTTATCTTTTCATGTACAACTCTCTGACCAATCTTCATCCTGACTTTCTAAAACTTTCATTTTCTTGTGACAAACGAATCCAAATTTAGGTCCCTTAAAATGGTATTCAATTTAGCAGTGTTTCCCAAGACAGCAAGGAGCGACCAGATATTGGATTTTGAGTATTCCAAAAGGAGAAAAAATGGGAAACGGCAAGGAAAAAAATTTAAACAAAACATTAGGAAAAATTTGTCAAGGCTAGCAAGAGATTGGGACACCTAAATGCAGGACCTCGAATATCCAAACTGACACAACCCCAAAAGGACTTCTCCAAGGCACATAAGAGTCAAAATGTCAATAGTCAAAAACAAAGAGAAGATTCTAAAAACAGCAAGATGAAAACGTCAAGAAATGTATTAGTGAAGCCTCATCAGATTAGGAGTGATATTCACTGATGAAACAATACAGGTCAGGAGAAAATGAAATTATATATTCAAAGTGTTCAAAGAAAAAAAAATCTGCCAGCCACAAATACTATCTCCGGCAAAACACACGTTCAAAATGAAATAACAATAAAGTCGTTATTTCAACTTTATGGAAATAAAAGCTGAGGGTATTCATCACCACTATGCCCACTCTACGAGAAACAGTTAAGGTAATTCTATACCTTGAAGCAAACAGACGATATATACCATCATGAAAACACAGAAACAAAAAGTTCAAAGTAAAAACAAAACTGTAATATGGTTCTATCAGAACTCTCAAAACAAAATTTCCCCTTGTTCCATGAGATAAATGACCAGGAGCATTGCTGTGGTGAAGGACTCTGATAAAGCTCTCCCAAGCATTTTTCTACTAATGCTTTGGCTAGCTTTCTCAAACATTCTTATAATAAGCAGTTATTTTCATTCTTTGGCCTCAGAGAAGTCAACAAACAAAAGAAACACGAGAGATTTAAAATGAACGTTGGCCCTGACTTTTGCCTTTGCCCATCCACTCTCTTTAACTGGAACACTTACATCTCTCCGTAGCCATTGCTTTGATTGTGTTTTGGTTTGGGATTGTACAAGAGAAAGCCATGTTTCAATTTCTGTTGATTCTTTGAACCGTGATACTTCAGGAACTTGATACCATTTTTTTGAATTCTGATGGAAACTTCAGTTCTTCCTTATAGCTGATCTTGGTGCAAGAGTTTGGACATCCGGTGGGTGGAAATGCTTCATATGCTGGTGCCCAGTTAAGAATCATGTAAGCTGAACTAATGGAGAAGTGTACAGTGTTAGCTGTGTTGTACTGTTAATCCGCAATCCTCTTCTACTATGGTATCAACAAGATGATTTTTTTCCTTGCAAGTTAATATGAGTGGTCAGCTGCTGTAAACTTTATGTTCAAAATCATCTCATCCCTGCTTAAAATGAGTTATCTATCATGTGAGCTTCACGGTTTCATGGCCATTATCCTCTCAAACTTTTTGAATAATCAATTGTTCACCATTCTTCTACACAGAACTTCACCATAAAATTTGGATGTTTCTGGTCCTCTAGTTTGATCTGATACATGATGCTCTTATAGAGGCTGTTTTCAAAAGAAATACTATCATAGACTTCTTGATGCTTACGCCCAGGTAGATCCTGTTCACACATGTCATAATTGATACAGTCTGAGTTCATTTGGTTCAAAAATATTGGAATCCATGTAGCTGTTTAAATATAATAGCCATTTTCATCATCTTTTTAAGACCCAATGTATTAGAGAAAGATTTCCTAATACAATAAGAGTTTCACTGTAGATACCTTTGTGATTTCAGGTGACTAGGTAGATTCTTGGTCACTCTGTTTTTGCCTGGGTAAGTAGGGATGTTTTTTGGAGGGAGGGATATAGTGACTTACTAGCCAAATATTCTCACCAGCCATATGTGGAAAATGAAAGAGTTGTAACTGTGCTTCATGTGCCTTGATTGAAGCAGGGAGTTGTTGCTGGGGCATACTGTGTCTTCTTATTATTGGGATAATCTGTATCTCATGTCACCAGACGCTATTTGGCAACAGAAACAAGATGTGGAGTCCAGCCTACATAGCTTATGGTAGCCCTTCAAGTAGGAAAGGAAGGTCAGACAGAAGGAATAGAGGGGAATGCAGAGCAGACGTGCCTCACTCCCCTTGTCTGGGGAATACAGGAAGACAGCAGGAGATGCTTTTAAATATCCAGTCAGTTCAGGCCTTTTCTGACCTTTCCCAGTGCTTGCAATGGGTGAAAGAGATGGATGTATCAGAAGAAAATAAATATCAGCTATAAACTCATGGGAAACCATCAGAACGGAGTTTGCCAAATATTTGAAAGACAGAGATAGGGTGTGTAAAGCAAGAACCGTACTCTATCAACAACTCAGGGACCTGTACATGAGTCAAAGCCCTTAGTAATTCACTTGCTTTCTAAAAAGCCTGCAAACTTAACATGTCTCCAGTAGTGTTCTTGATTTCAACATCATAAAACGTTTCCCCCCCAAAATATTTTGCTATACTTACCTAAGCAATTACCACAGATTAGTGTCTTAAACAACAGAAATTCACTTTTTCAGTTTCATTGTGATCATGGTGTCAACAGGTTCAGTGTTTCTGAGACCTGCTTCCTTAGCCTCTAGACATCTGTCTTCTTGCTATGTCCTCAGAAAGGGGCAGCCTTGGTGCATGTGGGTATTTCTTGTCGCTCTGTGCATGCAAATGTCCTCTTCTTATAAGTACATCTATCAGATGGGACTATGTGCCCCCGTAGCAGCCTCATTTTAAGTGAATCCACACATTTCAGTCCTTGCCTCCAAATATGGTCATATTCTGAGAAACTGGGAGTGAAGATTTTCAGCATATGAATAAGGAAAAACAGAATTCAGCCCATAACACTGCCCGATGTCTTCTCAGTCCATGACAGCAGTTTCATTTTGTTGTTCAAATATATTGGAATCATGTCTGCCTTTCTGTCACCGAAGCCTGGTCCATGAGCAAATCCAGTGGACTCACCTCTAAATACATGACAATATAAACACTTGCATATCCTCTGCTACAGGGCTGTGGCTCATGCCATGATTCTCTGCAGGAGGATGTTAATAGACTTCAGCAGGTCTTGGTAACATTCTTGTTACATCGCATAACAGCTCTCCCCACAATAGCCAGAGTGACTTTTTACAGATGAAAATTACACCATATCACTTTTGTGCGTCCCATCCACCACAGTTTTTTATTACACTGGTAATCACATTTGAATTTCATGTGTCAGCTCCTTCATACTCACATGACTTTCTCTTTATTCAAAACTGGGAGATACTTTGAATTGGACAGAAAGCAGAATCTTCCTCAGCTTCATCTTGAATTAGCTTGACTGCAACACAAGAGGGTTGTGTCCCAGGAGAGATGAACATTAACAGAGTGGATGGACTTGTGATGTGATCAAGTAAATTCATGAAGTCCCTGTGGTCTGGGAGGGGTTCATGTGAATCGTGAAATCCTGGTTACATAATTATGATACTGGTTCATATATTTTGATAGTATGTTTTCTCTGATAAACACATATTTCACAATTATTTTAGGGTATTCATATTCTATGAATATATTGTAGCCATGGCTGATTATAGTAAAAATATTTCTTAAGCATTTAGTATATGCCATTTAATCTTCAGAACCAGCTTATTACTGAAGAATACTGTTTACCAACTTCTCAGGTATATAGGTGAGCTGAGTGAGGCACACGCCAAAGTTGTTAAAATTGTAATAAGTGGTATAGATGGCAATCAGTCTTCAGAGCCTCTGTTCCTGCTTACTGTACTCCCCTGCTTTCTTGCTATTTACTTACATATTTATTTACTTCCAAGAAAGTCAGAAGAAACCAGGTCCACAAAAGAAACTCAAGTACAAGTGATAGGAAATGGGTAGGGTAAAACTTGCCCTGAAACTTTAAAGATGAAGTAATAAAAACTTTTCTCTAAATAAATACATTTCTTCCTAATCCTATACACATGTACACAGAATTCTCCATCATGTCTTTCTTTTCATCTTTACACAAAATGTACTCCTTACAATGTGAACATCTTTGGGATACCCATGTTTTCCTCCCATAGACAGGATACGTAACCTTTCTCTTCTCAACTCTGTTTCAGTAATGTGTGTGGAGATAGTTATCCAGGATTTAATAAAGTACCACTTACTCTAATTCAGCTGGTTCTCTTTACAGAGAAACATTCCACTTTTCCTCTGGTACCAAAGAGTAGAAACAGTGAATTTATTGATTTTCAAATTCTTCACCTGCCCCAGCCGGAGTCCTGGAAGAGCATTTAACTCAGCCTGTGCCCACTCCTATAATTTCTATGTTTTATTTATGGATGAACTTTTAAAATGCAAACTAATGAGGATAAAAGGAATGAACAATGCCTTTGATTTTGGTATTTGTGTGGGGCCCACTCTCAACTGCAGGGCCCAGATAGGAGACCCTCTTGAAATACAGAGTGCCCAACACAATAGATGAAAAAGGCCTACATCAGCTTACATCTAATTAAATCTTACAGATAAGAAAGGTCTTGAAGATGCCACTTTGGAAAAGCAGTCATAGAGAAGATATGGAGAATCAGAGACTAAATGGAAAAATAGAAGTCAGAAGACAGTCCAACCCTGTTGTTTTGCTGTTGTTTCATTTTGTTTTGGTTTTTAGATGTATGTTTACTAATTAGAACTCAGATGGGGCTGTGTGTTAGTCCATTTCTACTGCTCTAACAAGACTGTAGACTGGGTCATGATTACAGAATAAAAATTTGTTTTCCAATGTTCTGTAGGCCAGGAAGTCCAAGTTTAAGGCATCAGCAGATTCAGTGTTTGGTGAGGGCTTCTCTTTGCTTCCAATATAGTTCCTTGTTGCTGTGGTGGAATCGAGATTTAAAAACTAGGTATAAATAACAATCAAACTAGAATCCTATATCAATTCCAGTAATCATTGAAGTGTGAAGGTCACATTACACATCTGGCAGCATGAAGAAACCTTGAAATAGCTTACTTCTCATATGCTGAAGCTATGCTAGCATGTGTTTCACAGAGGAAGAAAACCAAGAAACAGGAAGACAGTAACTTAGGATAAGCATTATCCTAGGTAAAAGGGAGAAATGGGAATTTCCAGGACAAAAGCCAATTATCTGACATTTGGGCGTGAGGAAAGTTGTACTAGGAAGGATTTTGCAGGTCTGTTGGAAGTTGAAGGAAGACTTAGATGTTTTTAAAACAAAGAAAATGATTGAGAAAACAGATAATTACTAACTTTGTGCTTGGGCATGGGAGTTTTGCAAGGATGGAAAGGTAAATGTAACTAACATGTAAATTTAGACACAGAGTAAAGTTGACATCGGTGACAGTAAGGTACGATCATGAACACGACACAAAGAAAACCTCCTCATTCTAAAAAAAGCAAAAAGAAAATGACTACTGAATGGACCTCAGTAGCTGGAGCTCTCACCTGACTTTCTACCAGGGCTAACTAGGAGGCATTAGAACCATGCCTATCATTCACCATTCTGGTCTCCATATTGAAATCAATTTCCATTGAGCAATCCTACTACTGGGTATGTTCTCAAAGGAAAAGTAGTCAATGTATCAAATATATACCTTTATCTGTATGTTTACTGTAGCAACATTCACAGTAACAAAGATACTGAATCTACAATGTATCCATCAGTGAATGGTTGGATTAAAATGCAATTATATATATACAATACCATACTAGTCAGTCAGAAAGTGAGAATGAAATCACACATATTGTGACAATATGCATGGAAATGGGAGTCATTTTCTTAAGCAAAACAGGCTAGATACAGAAAATCAAATGTAATATGTTTTCACTGGTAAGTGGTTGCTAAGAATGTGTTTGCATGGACGTAGAGAGTAAAATGATAGACAATGAATACTTGGGAGTATGGGAGGCCGAAGGATTGTGCTGTGAGGTATTAATAAATACCGTGTTTGTTATTTGACCGATGAGTACCGTAATGCCTTCACTTAAGCACTACGTCATCAGTGTAACAAAATCAAACTTGCATTTGTGCAAAAATATTTATTTTCATTAACAGAAAACCTAAGCATACTGCTTCCCTATCCCACCATAAAAAGAAGACAATGACCAGTGTGGCCATAGCAGAATGAATTATGTGTAGAGCATCCCCCAATTCCACAGAGTTGGGGGGCAATACATAGCACTTTAGTATAGGTAAAAATTAGCAGCTGGGTGCAGTGGCTCACATCTGTAATCCCAGCACTTTGGGAGTATGAGGCAGGCGGTTCACAAGGTCAGGAGTTCGAGACAAGCCTGGCCAAATTAGTGAAACCCCAACTCTACTAAAAATAGAAAAAATTAGCTGGGTGTGGTGGCACTCACCTGTAATCCCAGCTATTTAGGAGGCTGAGGCAGTAGAATCGCTTGAACCTGGGAAGCAGAGGTTGCAGCAAGCTGAGAACTTGCCACTGCACTCCAGCCTGGGAAACAGAGCAACACTGTGTCTCAAAAAAAAAAAAAAAAAAAAAAAAGGCATTCGATTCTTACAGAGTAAAAGTGGTAGCAATCAACTGGAAAACACAGAAAAGTAATATAATTTTTAAACAGTCAAGGTGGGTAATTGACTGTTTGGAAATAAATAGAACTATTTGGTGTAAACTGCAGATGAGGCTGGTTAGGTGGGCTGATGGAGATGAAAGTGATGAAACAGACTGCAGTAGGAAATTATTTTGAAGCTTGAACTTCACAATATAACATGGCTTATTTGGCTAGATGTAATGTGATGAAAGGAAAAGAGTCAAGAACAAAATCCTCGTTTGCTTAATTGATTAGAGGAATTCTTTATCATGACAAAAAAGGAGTTGGAAGAGGAAGAACTTTGTACCTGTAGGAGGGAAGAGATAGAGGTAGGAGAAACCCTGGGAGAGAGGGGGAGATTCCTGGAAAGATTGATAGAGTGGTCCCAAAAGAAGGATAGGATCAATGGTGTTAAACTTCTGAGGAGAAGCAAGACATGCAGGACTGAGAAATGATTCCTGATATGTGTGGAATGGAGGCCGTAGATGACCTTCACAGACTGGAACTAGAAAGAACAAAAGCATCTATAAGGTGTGCATAAGAAAACATTGGATGTGGGGAGATGGAGACATAATCACATACATAAGTTTCAAGAACTTTTGCAATCAAATGGGAGACAAATATTATGGTAGGAAAGAAGCACTAAGAGTCTTAGGAAGACTTCTGTAGAAATGGGTGACATTTCAGCAGACTTTGGCTGATTGAAATAATAGATATAAGAATCAGGAGACAAAAGGGTCACATGCAGAAGCAAAATCCTTGATTGGGCAATGTGGTTCTGGATCAGGAGGGATATTAAGAGGTGGGGGTAGGAAGGCTTTCCCTATGGTAATAGGAGAGAAGCCAGAGACCTGGGATTCAACTGAAGGTGGGTTGCTCAACTTAGTGGTGGTTATGTGAGATCATTCTGTTCTGATTTTTCTGACTTCTTAGTGAATTATCTGAGGCTGTCAGTGGGCAAAGAGGCAGTTTCTAATATTGAACCTTCCTTGCTTGAGAAGCAGACATGCCAGTCCCTGCAAGGTTTTTGGTATGTTTGTTATCTCATTAGCCTCCATACTCTAAGGGAGTTGTTTTGATTATTCTCATTTTAGATGAGGAAACTGAAACCCTGAGAGTCTAAGTAGCCTTTTAAGAGTCAAGAGATAGTAAGAAAAAGAGTTAGGTCTTAATTAAAATCTGAGTGTGTCCAAATTCTTTGCTCCTTACAATCATGTTGACTCTTTAATAAAATCCATTCAGGTTTCACTAACAGAATGGTGAGGAACATAGGAAGGGAGAGAAGTGATCACGGTTAAAATAGGGTAAATGTGATAGAGAGGGTTGTGGGGATAAGAAGCATAGAACCATATTCAATCCCTGGAAGCGGAACTCAATTTCTTAGAAATTGTAAGAATTTCTTTCAACTTCTGTGACTTTTTTGCACTTGTTGTGTTTTTTGTCCTTAAGATTACCGGAATATCAGTAAACAATCTGAAAATAATTTTAAAATTTCATTTTGTGCTATATAGGTCAGGGAAGGGCCAGGCATGGTGGCTCACACCTATAATCCCAGCAGTTTTGGAGGCCAAACAGTGCGGGATCACCTGAGGATCAGGAGATGGAGATAGCCTGGGCCACATGGTGGCTCATTTCTACCAAAATACAAGAGTAGCCATGCATGATGGTGGGCACCTATAACCTCAGATACTTGGAAGGCTGAAGCAGTAGAATCGCTTGAAGCCAGGAGATGCAGTGGCAGTGGGCCGAGATCGTGCCACTGCACTCAGCTCCTGGGTGAAAGAATTCATCATGGGGAAAAAAATGAAAGTCAGAGTAGAGAAACAGTAAAACCTTTTTTCACGGCAGCTGGTAAATTTGGATGGCAGGAGGGAAGCTTCCTGGGCATCAAGGGAGAAGAGTTGCTGAGATGTTCTTAGAATGTCCTCTTGGTCCTCATATCCCAGATTCACAAACATTGAGAAACAGACACCACAATCAGAAATTGCAAGCTGATTATTTTATTGGTATATTGAAGTTACAGCTATGACCACCTTCTTCCAACGTCATGGCATTTGAATCATTTGAATCACTATCGTCTTCTTATTCATTTCCTGAAACAAACAGACAAGGAAGTTCATAGACCAGACTTGACATGGCAGGAAATGTCTAATTCCTCCCTGGTGTTACTGCGGTAGAGTACATGAGAGCACATCCCCTCTATCGCCATCCCTTCTACCTCCTGTGTTTCCTTCCTAAGTTTTTGTGTGTTCACTATTTTGATGCCCTTCCTTTGCACAAAATGTGCTCCAAATTGTTCCTGACGTGGTAAAAAGATAAGATCATTCCTGGCTTGTTATTACTTGCTGCTGAATTTCTTCAGTGATATATTTATACTGTGGTAACTGGAATATATTCTATAATAGTGAGAAGCTGAAACCACCCTCAGTGTCCAGTGACAAGGATTGGTTAAAGAAATCACAGTGCAGCCACATAATGGAGTAGCATAAAATTATCAAAGCAAACAGATAACCACTTAAGAGATTTACTCATGTGGAAATGTCCAAAGAAATGTATTATTTAAATGACTAACATATGTACCTGCATATAAATTATGATCTTAGTTCTGGGGGAAAACTATTCTAATTGTTTGCGTACACATAAATATTTCAAAGAGAAGATGCCATTAAGTTAACAGTGGTAGTTTTCTAAAGGAGAGAAGGCTGGTAGGATGAGTTATGCCTTTAAATTTAGTTTTATATTTTTCCATTCCACTAGATATTTGTTGCAAGCTTAATCACGTACTTACTGAAAAGTAAGAATTTAAAACATGAGACACCATTTAGCTGCTGAAAGTTCAGGGACCACTTGGCAGGAATACTGGACTAGAGAGGCTGATGTAAGGCAGGACGGAGCAAACAGTGCACAGGTGAAAACTTTAAATGGGAGGTCTCTGAGTTTGTGGACAGAAAACAGAGTGCCAGAGCGAACATGGTACTACTTCCTCATTGCCAATACATTTTAAGACAGATTATTTGGAATGTTGTTTCTCAACATCAGAATTCCTTCAAGAGCTTGTTACAAATATAGGGCCTTGTTACCCATTTCCAGAATACCTGAACACAAATCTTTAGAAATGGGTTCTAGGACAATACAATGTCAATGGGCTTTTAGTTGATTCTTTGTCACAGTAAAGCTGGAGACCCGTAGCAATTAGAGCACTTGGTGAAGAATCAACTGGAATCATACCTGTCATTGAATCCTAGATTACTGGGACTGTCCCTGGGGAGGTCCTGCTGGTCTGCCCCTTGAGGAGGATGTGGTCCCTGAGGCCTTCCTGAGGTGGGGACCTTGGAGGTCTGTTGCCTCCTTTGTTGGGTGGTCCTTGTGGCCTTCCCGGGAGGTGGGGACCTGATGTCTGCCTCCCATTGGGGTGGTCCTTGTGGCCTTCCTGAGGTGGGCACCTGCGGATGCTGCTGCCTCCCTTTGCTAGTGGTCCTGTGGCTTCCTGGAGGTGGGGACCGAGGTTTGTTGCCTCCTTGTTGGGGTGGTCCTGTGGCCCTCCTGGAGGGGTGGGGGATCTGGGGCCTGGCTGCCTCCTTTGCTGGGCTGTCCTTGTTGATGTCTCCCGAGGAGAAAGAGAGAAGGGAAAAAGACAGAGTAAAAAGCCTGTCAAGATTCACTGGTTGCAGTAAATTTTGATCAGCCAGGGTAACAAGCCGAGGGGGGAAACGCGACAAAAAATGGACCAAGATATCTAATTTCTTTGCATTTCGGTGAAGACATAGATCTCTGGAATAGAACGCTTAAAGAACAAAGCAGTTGGGGACTCTCAGTATAAAGAGGGATGCACCACTGCTGCCAGCCTAGTCGCCTGTCATCTCCCAGTAGGCACTCCTGGTCGGGGAATGAGACAACCCACTCCTGCTGACATCTAAGCCAAGCATCTCTGCCATTCAATTTTGTGGCCTGCTCACGGTCCCCAGAATCAGGGTTGCAGGAAGATTGCCTGTATTATTAGGGGCACTAATATTCATCAATTCCTGAAAGGTTAATGTTGATAAGAAGACACTGGAGAGCTGATCCATTCATCAGCAGAAAAAGACAGTCAAAACAGATTGAGAATGAACTGGGATTTACCTGATATTAGGGAGGGAGATTCTTCCTGGCCGACATCTAGAAGAGAAGCACAGGACGATGGGAAAAGTTACATCTCGAATCTTTCAAGACTCACAAGTGTTCTACAGGGAAAAGGGTCTTCTCACCACACCCCATGCATCTCCTAAGTTAACTCGTCAGCCACTGTCTGTGAAGCTGCTGAAAGGGAGGAAGGTGTAAGAAGAGGCAGGGTTCTTAGGACAGAGCAGCAGCCATGAACTCAACATAGAAGAGCCCCTTTTTTCCCTCCCTAGCATCCTCAGGACTTAATGCTGATTTAGTTTACACATGCCAGGGACTTCACATGATAGTTTGCATTCTTATGCCTCCACCTCCTATAAATATACGTTTGCACGCATGCTTTCTCAATTGGAAGGAACAGAGGTAATCATCAATACAATCTTACCCATCCCAATTCTGCAGCCCATTGAAATATTGGTGCATGTAGGGGAGAGATAAACGACAATCATTGGCTCTGGATATTTCAGATCTCTAGTTAGACAGGAGACAAGTGTTCCATCCATTTCTGTCTCTGCATTCCTGATGTGTGTTTATTTCCGGGACATTCATTTGATCCACCAGACAGCAAAGCCAGCCATCATCCTTCTGTAATTTCCATGAGACCAGAGCAGGATGCTCACAACTGATCTCTGAATCTGCCTGCATCTCCACACGCATCCTTCTACAGCACAGTCATAGCATCTCTATAAATGCAAATCTTACCTTCTCATTCCCCTCGGAATACCTTTATTGGATTTCATTGTACATTAAATAAATTAGAAACCCCTTAGTGGAATGAGGGTGCAATCGGTCTCCTGATCCCAGGCCTGAAAACTCTGCAGCCCAATCTGGGTTTTCATTCTTCTTCCCCACTCAATACCATTATCACCTCCTAAGCCCTAACAGGGCTGGCCAATGATTCTCCCTCCTTTTGTTTTACCTTCATTTAAATTCTGAGCTGAGCTCAGGGCCAGCAGGGCCACTGACAGCAGAATCAACAGCATCTTGCAGGAGGCTCTGGAGGTGCTCCCAACTCTGTGCTGGGAGGAACGGGGCAGCTCCCTTTATAAAGAGGATCAGAACAATGACACCTTTGAGCTCCACACTGGTGGGGCCTTACCAGCTTAGAGACTGGGTTCTGCTTTGTTCGCTGCAGGTCATGTGTATCCCTTATTTCTCTTTGATACTCTAGCTCAGAGGGATGTGTCGTATTCTGATATGTTGCTAGTGTCTTATTTCTAAAAGGTACAATTAGGACGTGAACTATGGTTTTCAAGGAACTGTGTCCAAGCCATCAGCACTGTGTCATAATTGAACTTTAGATACCATGAGAGTTTCAATCTTTTACGTAAGACTGTTATCCGCTTTCCACTGTGCTATTTATTTCTGTTTATGTGTGTGTGAGCAGTGATGCTACAGCCAGCAATGAAGATGGTCAATATCTCCGGATCTTTTATGGCCGCAGGTCCCTTGTGCAGGGTGAGGTGATTGGAGGGAAGACAAAATTATCTAAATTTTGATGCGAAGAGATGTCAAGTATTCAGAGATGTGTGAGGACAGCACCAAGCACACACAAAGATGACAGAATGCTGGCCCCAAGAGCCTGCTCAGGCTACAGCACGGCATAAGCTTCTCTGTGGATTTTCACTCAGCCTGTGGGCAAGGCTTGGTGCTGTACAACACAGGAAGGCTAAAATTCTTGCATTTTAAAGTATTTTAAAGCATTTTTAAGTGCTATTAATGCAAAATGACACAGAAAACCAATTCAGGAGATTTCTAGGACCTGAGAAAACTGAATACAGAGTTCTTTAAGGGAGCCATGTCGCATCACTAAAGCTTCCCTTCATGCCTTCCCTTCTAGAATATTCTAGATAAAATCACCCACTCCCCAGCTGCTAGCTAAGACCACGGAAAAGCAATAAGTATTAGGGTGGGAGTGACCTGATTTCTTTCCCCGGGTGCCGTGGTCTCACAGCCTCCCTTGGCTACGAAAGGGAATTCCCATTTACAATAGCAAAGACTTGAACCAACCCAAATGCCCATCAATGATAGACTGGATTAAGAAAATGTGGCACATACACTGTGGTCACTATGCAGCCATAAAAAGTGATGAGGCGTCATCTGTAGGGACATGGATGAAGTTGGAAACCACCATTCTCAGCAACCTATCACAAGGACAAGAAAACCAAACACTGTGTATTCTCACCATAGGTGGAATTGAACAATGAGAACACTTGGACACAGGAACGGGAATACACACTGGGGACTGTCATGGGATGCGGGAGGATAGCATTAGGAGATATACCTAATGTAAATGATGAGTTCATGGGTGCAGCACACCAACATGACACATGTATACGTATAATAAACCTGCACGCTGTGCATATGTAACCCTAGAACTTAAAGTATAGTAATAAAATATTACAGATCTGTTAACCTGCAGGACTCTTCTTCACGCCCCCTGTTACTTACCACAATCAAATGCACGCAGTTGAGACAAATGGTAACAATTTATAAACACATCGGGAGGGGAAGAATCAAAAAGAATACATGTTCCATGACTTAAATGACACCACGAGGAGGGAATCATACACCAGAATGTGAGATCTTCTTAGAAGGCAACTTGCCTATGCTTCAAAATATCAGTGTTATAAAATGCAATAAGAAATGAAATGAATGAATGAATGAATGAATCAATGAGGGAACTCTTCTAGATCAAAAGAAACTAAAGAGACTCAATGGAATGCAATGTGCAACCCTTGATTAATGTCTAGTTTGGAAACAAGAAAGCCAGAAAGAAGTATTTGGAAGAATTGGGGAATGTGAATGTGGATTAACTATTAGATGATATTGTGGAATCACTGAATTCGAGTTTCTGATGTAGGAGGTGATAATGGTATTGTTGACATGTAAAAGAGTGTCCTTGTTCTTCAGAGCTCCAGGCTGAAACATTTAGTGGCAGAGTGTCAAGATATCTGCAACTTACATTCAAATAGTTTAACAATAATATATATATGTATAAAATATATATGACACCATGGTGAATTTTTTATATATATATATATATACACCTTGAAAGAAATAAGGAACTAAGGTAAATGATGCACAATCATTAAATCTAGGTGAAGAGTTTATGGATATGATACAATTTTTTCAACATTTCTTGGGTGCAAAATTTTTCACAATAAAAAATTGAGGAAAAAAATAAATTCTCCAAGTGCCTGCCATGTCTCTCACTGTGCTAGAGGGTTTTATACATTGTTACAGCCCAGAGAAGGCACACAGAAGAGGACTTTTTAGGTCTTCTTAGTTTTGGCAAGTATGTCATTTCTTTTGCAATAGATATGCCTACTAATTTTATTTGGACTAACAGGAAGAAAAGGTTTGGCCTCACAACAAAATCAATGACAATGGGATGCTGTGTACTTTGAGTGAAGTAACAACAGGGAATCTGGAACTAAGATATTGCTACTGTTCATCTGCAAAGTATATAACATCCCTAGGTGATTGAGGGAAGACTATAAAACATCCCTATGTTTACTTGTGCAAAGCATGCAGCCATATATTTTCTTTATGTGTCTATTCACAATGATATGTCAGTTTTGGATCCCAAGTCCCTGGAAGGAAGGGACAATATCTATCCAAATCACTGCTCATCTACTAGCATGACACCACGGTGAAATAAATATTTAACATGGCAATAAAATGTTGATGGTGAAAAAAATTTCACCCACTGCTTCATTTCTTTTAGGGATTATATCAAATTCCTACCACTGATAATTAAGTGGCCACAATTCTACATTCAAGTAAAATAATCAGACACCACCATCAAAGCCTCAATTGCATTGTATTGGATTTCTTGGTTTAGTCAGTATTTGTGGTACCTGTTTCCTCAGATTGTTCTTCCACAAAGAGTATTTTTGTCTACAATATTCTGATGGACATTCCTCCCCACGTTCTTTCTACTACATCTTTATTCATATTTTATTTCCTGAGTCAAGTTCATTATGTGTATTTTTTATGATATATCTGGCTTTTTCCCCCATGAATTTAGTGAGATTTCCTTTATTTAATCTAATAATAGGATATAGTACTCCTCACCACCTTTTTTCATTCCTGTCTGTGTAATTTCACAATAAATGTTGTGTTTCCAAAAAGCCCTATCAGAGTCCTGCATTGTTAGCACTTCTTCCAGCGGCTGATTCTTCTGTTATATCTGGTAAATCCCTGCTTGTCAGTTCATGAAATATGGCTATGCTGGGGTCACCATCAACAGCCGCCGCCTCCACTCTAGACCTCCAAAAGTGTCCTGCACAGGCCCTCACACCTTAACCTGCCAACCCGCATTTAATGCTCCATCTGAGGTGTATGATGGGGGTTAGAGAAGGTGTGCGAAGCAGACATCCCAAAGACAAGGCCCCCTGACCACCGGTGGACGAGTGATCCTGGCCGCAGATGAGGGTCCGGTCCGGCCCCTCCGGGCCGGCCAAAAGGGCTATTTATGGGAGATTTTAACATAAAGGGTTTCACTGCACTTTTGTTCTGTAAGGGAAATCCAGGTAGATTGGTATTTTCCCTGGCATCAATATAGATGTACTTGAAAGGGGAATACATTAATTGGCAATTCTTTCTGGCTCTATGGAAAGTGGATTGGTTCTAGCTAAGCTTCATGAGTTTTCTCTTAGGGAGAGAGTAGTTGCTTGGTCCCAGCAGATCCCACTGTATTATGGAGATTTGTGTCCCTGGTCTCACCAGACACTGTTTTCCATAGGAACTGGGGAAGAGCAATCCTGCCTAGGTGGCTTAAGTTAGACCATCAGGCAGCAAAGGAATGTCAGAGACAAGGAGCAGCGAAGAGGCCAGGCTGACATTGCCTGATATTGTCACCAACTGAGATTGCTGCAGGCCGGATGCAAGACCGACTTGTCCTTGGCAGGAGAGTACAGGAAGAGAACAGAAATGTCCCTAAAGGTCACTATTCTCAGGCCTTCTCCCCGATCTTCTCCAATGTCAGCAATGAGTACAGTGTATCAGGGAAGCATAAATATCAGCTATGCGCTCACCAGACAAAAAAAAACCAGAAGTGATGGTAGAGCTGAAAAGGACACTGTGTGCCCAGTCATTATTCAAAGAAAAATTTTTAATCACTCCCACTTATAATGAGGGGCCACAATTATACACTCCAATAACATAGTCTGGTAACCACATAAAAGCCTCAAGCGTATTGCATTGAGCTATTTCTTAGCACCTGTGCAGTTTCCCAGATTGTTCTTCCACACAGAAGATTTTCTTCCTTTTTGCAATATTCTGAAACTACTTCTTCCCCACTCCCTTTCTAAAATGTGTTTGTTAACATTTTGTGTTCTAAATCAATCTCCCAAGTTTTTATTTTTCATCTCATATGTGGCTTCTTGTAAAATAAATCTTGGGAACATTTTTAAATATAGTCTTCTAAGTGAGAGACAATCTTTTGGATTTTTCTTGCTCCAGTTCATGATCTGCCACACATTCCAAATTCCAACATGTGAGAAATGTAAACGCGTGCATCTAAAACTCAACAACTGTGGTAAGAAATGTTTGCTAGAATTTATTATTAATGTCCTTAAGCAGAAGAGAAGACCCTGTTCTGAGAGGAAACCTATGTGTTCAATTAAAGAGAAGTGAGTCTGTCATTAACCACTTGAAGACAATCCCTCTTTTAAAGATATCTGCTTACGTGTTTCTCATACAACTTTATAATAATATGAGGAAGATTTCTGTTGCTTTCTATCACATATAAAGAAGTTGTGATTCTATTTCTCTGTGAACATTGAAATGAATAATTAAGCATTGCAAAACACCCTCCTGATATTGCTAAAATGGTAGTAAGCTGAGGCTAAAGACACTTGACTTTAGGCTAGTGAGCATTACCTCCTTGAACAGCCCCAACCACTGACAAAGTAATACCAGCTATGGGGCCAGGACACTGGAGATGCCTCAGGCAGAAGCCTGATAGCTATCCATATGATATACAAATTTATCTTTTCATCTACAACTGTCAGACCAATCTCCACCCTGACTTTCTGAAATTTTCCATTTGTTCTGACAAATAAATCAAAAGTTATGTCCCCTAATACAGCGTCCGATTTAGCCAGTGTTTCCCAAGGCACCATGGAGCGATCAGATGTTTGATTTTGAGTATTCCAAAAGGAGAAGAATTGGGACAGGGCGAGGAAAAAATTTTAAACAAAATATTAGGAAAATTTGTCAGGGCTAGCAAGAGACTGGAACACCTAAATACAGGACCTCAAATATATCCAAATTGACACAACCCCAAAAGGACTTCTCCAAGGCACATAAGAGTCAAAATGTCAATAGTCAAAAACAAAGGGAAAATTCTAAAAACAGTAAAATGAAAGCATCAAGAAATGTACTAGGGAAGCCTCATCAGATTAGGAGTGATATTCACAGATGAAACAGTACAGGCCAGGAGGAAATGAAATTATATATTCAAAGGGTTCAAAGAAAAACATGCTTCCAGTCACAAATACTATCTCCAGCAAAGGACACGTTCAAAATGAAATAACAATAAAGTTGTTATTTCAACTTTATGGAAATAAAAGCTGAGAGTATGCATCACCACTAGACCTGCTCTACAAAAAATCCTTAAGGAAATTCTATACCTTGAAGCAAACGGACGATATATACCATCATGAAAACACGAGAAACAAAAAGAAGTTCAGGAGGGCGGAGCAAGATGGCTGAATAGGAACAGCTCCAGTCTCCAGCTCCCAGTGCGAGTCACACAGAAGACGGCTGATTTCTGCATTTTCAACTGAGGTACCTGATTCATCTCACTTGGGAGTGCAAGACTATCAGTGCTGGTCAGCTGCTGCAGCCCGACCAGCGAGAACTGAAGCAGGGGGAGGCATTGCCTCACCTGGGAAGCGCAAGGGGGAAAGAAATCCTTTTCCTAGCCAGGAAAAATGAGACACACAACACCTGGAAAATTGGGTAACTCCCATCCCAATACTGTGCTTTATCAAGGGTCTTAGCAAACGGCACACCAGGAGAGTATATCCCATATATACTCTCCTAGCTGGGAGGGTCCCACGCCCAGGGAGCCTCCCTCATTGCTAGCACAGCAGTCTAAGATCTAACTGCAAGGCAGCAGCCAGGCTGGGGGAGGGGCACTCGCCATTGCTGAGGCTTATAGGTAAACAAAGCCGCCGGGAAGGGTGAACTGGGTGGAGCCCACAGCAGCTCAAGGAGGCCTGCCTGTCTCTGTAGACTCCACCTCTGGGGACAGGGCACAGCTAAACAAAAAACAGCAGAAACCTCTGCAGATGCAAACGACTCTGTCTGACAGCTTTGAAGAGAGCAGTGGATCTCCCAACATGGAGGTTGGGATCTGAGGATGGACAGACTGCCTGCTCAAGTGGGTTCCTGACCCCTGAGTAGCCTAACTGGAAGACATCCCCCACTAGGTGCAGAAAACACCCCACACCTCACACGGCAGATTACACCCCTGAGACGAAGTTTCCAAAGCAAGAATCACACAGGTACACTCACTGTTCAGCAATATTCTATCTTCTGCAGCCTCTGCTGCTGATACCCAGGCAAACAGGGTCTGGAGCGGACCTCAAGCGATCTCCAACAGACCTACAGCTGAGGGTCCTGACTGCTAGAAGGAAAACTAACAAACAGGAAGGACACCCACACCAAAACCCCATCAGTACATCACCATCATCAAAGACCAAAGGCAGATAAAACCACAAACATGGGGAAAAAGCAGGGCAGAAAAGCTGGAAATTCAAAAAATAAGAGCGCATCTCCCCCTCCAAAGGAATGCAGCTCATCGCCAGCAAGGGATCAAAGCTGAATGGAGAATGACTTTGACGAGTTGAGATAAAAAGGCTTCAGTCCATCAAACTTCTCAGAGCTGAAGGAAGAATTACGTACCCAGTGCAAAGAAACTAAAAATCTTGAAAAAAGAATGGAAGAATGGATAACTAGAATAATCAATGCAGTGAAGGCCATAAATGAACTGACAGAGATAAATACCAAGATATACGTGACAAATGGACAAGTTTCAGTAACCGACTCAATCAACTGGAAGAAAGACAATCAGTGATTGAGGATCAAATGAATGAAATGAAGCGAGAAGAGAAGTCTAAAGAAAAAAGAGGAAAAAGAAATGAACAAAGCCTTCAAGAAGTACAGGATTATGTGAAAAGACCAAATCTACGTCTGATTGGGGTGCCTGAAAGTGAGGGGGAAAGTGAGAGGTTCCATTCTTTTTTCAAGATGGAACCAAGTTGGAAAACACTCTTCAGGATATCATCCAGGAGAACTTCCCCAACCTAGTAAAGCAGGCCAACATTCAAATTCAGGAAATACAGAGAATGCCACAAAGATACTCCTCGAGAAGAGCAACTCCAAGACACATAATTGTCAGATTCACCAAAGTTGAAATGAAGGAAAAACTGTTAAGGGCAGCCAGAGAGAAAGGTTGCTACCCACAAAGGAAGCCCATCAGACTAACAGCAGATCTCTCTACAAGAAACTCTACAAGATGAAGCAGTGGGGCCAATATTCAACATTCTTAAAGTAAAGAATTTTAAACCCAGAATTTCATATCCAGCCAAACTAAGTTTCATAAGTGAAGGAGAAATAAAATCCTTTACAGACAAGCAAATGCTTAGAGATTTTGTCACCACCAGGCCTGCCCTACAAGAGACCCTGAAGGAAATACTTCAAACATGGAAAGGAAACAACCGGTACCCAGCACTGCATCATGCCAAAATGTAAAGACCATCAATGCTAGGAAGAAACTGCATCAACTAACGAGCAAAAATAACCAGCCATCATAATGGCAGGATCAAGTTCACACATAACAATATTAACCTTAAAATGTAAATGGACTAAATGGTCCAATTCAAAAGACACAGACTGCTAAAATTGATAAAGAGATGACCCATCAGTTTGTTGCATTCAGGGAGACCCATCTCACATGCAGAGACACACATAGGCTCAAAATAAAGAGATAGAGGAAGATCTACCAAGCAAATGAAAACAAAAAAAAGCAGAGGTTGCAATACTCAGTCTCTGATAAAACAGACTTTAAACCATCAAAGATCAAAAGAGACAAAGAAGGCCATTGTTAAATTATGGTAAAGTGATCAATTCAACAGGAAGAGCTAACCATCCCTAAATATATATGCACCCAATACAAGAGCAATCTAGATCATGCTGTCCCTTAGAGACTTGCAAAGCAGACTTAAACTCCTGGTATACAATAATAATGAGAGACTTCAACACCACACTGTCAACATTAGACAGTCAACGAGAGAGAAAAGCACAAGCATATCCAGGAATTGAACTCAACTCTGCACCAAACAGACCTAATAGACATCCACAGAACTCTCCACCCTAAATCAACAGAATGGCATTCTCTCTCAGACCATCAATTCTATTCCAAAATTTACCACATTATTGGAAGTAAAGCACTCCTCAGCAAATGTACAAGAACAGAAATTCTTAACAAACTGTCTCTCAGGACCACAGTGCAATCAAACTAGAACTCAGGATTGAAACTCAATCAAAACCGCTGAATTACATGGAAACGGAACAACCTGCTCCTGAATGACTACTGGGTATATAACGAAATGAAGGCAGAAATAAAGATGTTCTTTGAAACCAATGAGAACAAAGATACAACATACCAGAATCTCTGGGACACATTTAAAGCAGTGTGTAGAGGGAAATTTATAGCACTAAATGCCCACAAGAGAAAGCAGGAAAGGTCTACAAATGACTTTCTAATATCACAATTAAAAGAACTAGAGAAGCAAGAGCAAACACATTCAAAAGCTAGCAGAAGGCAAGAAATAACTAAGATCAGAGCAGCACTGAAGGAGATAGACACACAAAAAAACCCTCCAAAAATCAATGAATCCAGGAGTTGGTTTTTTGAAAAGATCAACAAAATTGATAGACCACTAGCAAGACTAATAAAGAAGAAAAGAGAGAAGAATCAAATAAATGCAATAAAAAATGATAAAGGGGATATCACCACCGACCCCACAGAAATACAAACTACCATCAGAGAATACTATAAACACCTCTACGCAAATAAACTAGGAAATCTAGAAGAAATGGATAATTTCCTGGACACTTACACTCTCCCAAGACTAAACCAGGAAGAAGTTGAATCCCTGAATAGATCAATAGTAGGCTCTGAAATTGAGGCAATAATTAATAGCCTACCAACCAAAAAAAGTCCAGGACCAGATGGATTCACAGCTGAATTCTATCAGAGGTACAAGGAGGAGCTGGTACCATTCCTTCTGAAACTATTCCAATCAATAGAAAGAGAGGGAATCCTCCCTAACTCCTTTTATGAGGCCAACATCATGCTGATACCAAAGCCTGGTAGAGACACAACAAAAAAAGATAATTTTAGACCAATATCCCTGATGAACATGGATGCAAAAATCCTCAATAAAATACTGGCAAACCGAATCCAGCAGCACATCAAAAAGCTTATCCACCATGATCAAGTGGGCTTCATCCCTGGGATGCAAGGCTGATTCAACATACACAAATCAATAAATGTAATCCAGCATATAAACAGAACCAAAGACAAAAACCACATGATCATCTCAATAGATGCAGAACAGGCCTTTGACAAAATTCAACAGCTCTTCATGCTAAAAACTCTCACTAAACTAGGTATTCATGGAACGTATCTCAAAATAATAAGAGCTGTTTATGACAAACCCACAGCCAATATCATACTGAATGGGCAAAAACTGGAAGCATTCCCATTGAAAACTGGCACAGGACAGGGATGCCCTCTCTCACCACTCCTATTCAACATAGTATTGGAAGTTCTGGGTAGGGCAATCAGGCAAGAGAAAGAAATCAAGAGTAATCAGTTAGGAAAAGAAGAAGTCAAATTGTCCCTCTTTGCAGATGACATGATTGTATATTTAGAAAACCCCATCATCTCAGCCCAAAATCTCCTTAAGCTGATAAGCAACTTCAGCAAAGTCTCAGGATACAAAATCAATATGCAAAAATCACACAAGCATTGTTATCACGCCAGTAACAGACAGACAACCAAATCATGAATGAACTTCCATTTCACAATAGCTTCAAAGAGAATAAAATACCTAGGAATCCAACTTACAAAGGGATGTAAGGACCTCTTCAAGAGGGAACTACAAACCACTGCTCCAGTGAAATAAAGAAGGACACAAACAAATGGAAGGAACATACCAGCTCATGGATAGGAAGAATCAATATAGTGAAAATGGCCATACTGCCCAAGGTAATTTATAGGAATTCCATGCCATCCCCATCAATTTACCAATGAGTTTCTTCACAGGGTGGAAAAAACTGCTTTAAAAGTTCATATGGAACCAAAAAGAGCCCAGCATCTCCCAAGACAGTCTAAGTCAAAAGAACAAAGCTGGAGGCATCAAGCACAGCTGATGTCAAGAGCTGTACTACAAGGCTATGTAGTAACCAAAACATCATGATACTGGTGCAAAACAGAGATATAAACCAATAGAACAAATTAGGAGTCCTCAAGTAATACCACACATCTACAGCCATCTGATCTTTGACAAACACAGCAAAAACAAGAAATGGGGAAAGGATTCCCTATTTAATAAATGGTGCTGGGAAATTGACAATACATAAGTAGAAAGCGAAACTGGATCCTTTCCTTACTCCTTATATGAAAATTAATTGAAGTGGATTAGGAGACTTAAATGTTAGACTATACCATAAAAGCCTAGAAGAAAAACCTAGGTAATACCATTCAGGACATGAAGCCAGGCAAAAGGACTTCGTAATCTAAAACACCAAAAGCAATGGCAACAAAAGCCAGGGAGTGACAATAAATGGGATCTAATTGGGCAAGAACTTCTGCACAGCAAAAGAAACTACCATGTCCGGGTGAACAGGCAACCCTACAGAACTGGAGAAAATTTTTGCAATCTACTCATCTGACAAAGGGCTAATATCCAGAACCTACAAAGAATTCAAACAAATTTACAAGAAAAAAACAAACAACCCTTTCAAGAAGTGGACAAAGTGTATGAACAGATTTTTCTCAAAAGAAGATATGCATACAGCCAACAGACACAAGAAAAAATGCTCATCATCACTGGCCATCAGAGAAATGCAAATCAAAACCACAATGAGATACCATCTCACACCAGTTAGAATGGCAATCATCAAAAAGTCAGGAAACAACAGGTGCTGGAGAGGATGCAGAGAAAAAGAAACACTTTTACACTGTTGGTGGGATTGTAAAGTAGTTCAACCATTATGGAAAGCAGTATGGCGATTCCTCAAGGATCTAGAACTAGAAGTATCATATGACCCAGCCATCCCATTACTGGGTATATACCCAAAGGATTATAAATCATGCTGCTATAAATACACATGCACACGTATGTTCATTGCGGCACTATTCACAATAGCAAAGACTTGGAATCAACCCAAATGTCCATCAGAGACAGACTGGATTAAGAAAATGTGGCACATCTACACCATGGAATACTGTGCAGCCATAAAAAAGGATGAGTTTGTGTCCTTTGTAGGGACATGGATGCAGCTGGAAACCATCATTCTCAGCAAACTATCGCAAGAACAGAAAACCAAACACCGCATGTTCTCACTCATATGTAGGAAATGAACAATGAGATCACTTGGACTCGGGAAGGGGAACATCACACACCGGGGCCTATGATGGGGAGGGGGAATGGGAGAGGGAATGCATTGGGAGTTATACCTGATGTAAATGACGAGTTGATGAGTGCTGACGAGTTGATGGGTGCAGCACACCAACATGGCACAAGTATACATATGTAACAAACCTACACGTTATGCACAAGTACCCTAGAACTTAATGTATAATAATGAAAAATAATAATAATAATAATAATAATAATAATGAAGTGTAACATGATGGCAATTAAGACTTGCTTTATCCACTGTTGGGAATAATGTTGGGCATAAGTATCTTCATTTTCCGTATAACCACAGTTACATAAGGACATTTGATTTATGACTGCCATAGCATTAGTTGATATGTCTGATTCGCTCTAATCATTAGTGGTTTTCATGACCACATATTCCCAGAGATGCTTTTGTTTTTGTGTTTCCAGACCCAGCAACCGGCCTTTTCCTTCAGTTTTGAGCTTTCTCACTTCATATGCTTATTTTATTATTTCGCGTAGTTTGAGGAATCTGCGATCGCGGCAAAATATTGTAGAATAGTTGTAAGAAGCACCGTTTCTTGAAAGGATATTTTAAATCCATTGACTTGTTTTTCCGGTTCACTTCTGTGGATGCTTTTCAAGCTTCAGTATATGGTAAGATTCAATTCAGCAAAATCTGGGATGGAACCCAGAATTTGATTTGTGACAAGCATCCAGATGGCAGTGGCCGCCCATTGTACCACAATAGAAGTAAGCATGTAATTGATTGTTGTATCATTTATTCTCAATGCATGACACTGTGCTGGATATTTAGTAAGAAATGAATAATAGTCAAAGGTGTTACTAGAAAGGGGGCCAAGTGAGGTACCTCCATTCATTCATCTGGTGGATATGGAATGGTTTAGCCTCAATGAGTGCTCTGGGTCAAGTACTGGACAGTATTGCCTATATTGGAAAAAGACACATTGTTATACCACATGCTTCCGAATAGCACAGCATCTAATGAGGGGTTTGGAAAAGTGAAAGCATCATTTTGAGACAATATTTAGATGTCAGCAAAGTGATAATTGACAGGAGTTAAAGAAGTGACGAACTTCTACTACTGAAACATCCTCATTGTGCAACACTGAAAGAACTACCTAGTTTCTTGTAAGTCTCTGTTTCTTGATTCATATAAAGGAGATGCTAATAATGAAAATACAAAAATAAAAAATTAAAAAACAAAAAAAAGAAGCTCAAAGAAGCCAAAATAAAACTGTAATATGGTTCTATCAGAACTCTCAAACAATTTTCCTTGTTCCATCAGATAAATGACCAGGAGCATTGCTGTGTGAAGGACTCTGATGAAGCTCTTTAAAGCATTTTTCTACTAATGCTTCACTTAGCTTTCTCAGAACACTCTTATTATAAGCAGTTACTGTCATTCTTTGACCCTCCAGAAAGTCAACAGCAAAACACCGAGAGATTTAAAAATAAACTTTGGCCCTGACTTTTGCCCTTTGCCCATCCAATCTTGCTTTAACTGGACCACTTACACCTCTCCATAGCCATTGCTTTGATTGTATTTTGGTTTCAGATTGTACAGATAAAGCCATGTTTCAATTCCTGTTACAATTCTTTGAACAAATGCTTCAGTAACTTGATACCATTTTTTGAATTTTGAGGAAACTTCAGTTCTTGTTTGTAGCTGATTTTGGTGCAAGAGTTTGGACATCCATTGGGTGGAAATCTTTCCTCAACTTTCATTATCCAGATAGAATCATGTAAGCTGTACCAATGGAGAAGTGTGCAGTGTTGGCTATTGTTTGTACTGTTAATCACCAATCCTGTTCTATTATGGTATCAACAAGATGAATTTTCTCCTTGCAAGTTAATATGAGTGGTCAGCTGCTGTAGGCTTTATGTTCGAAATCATCTCATCCCTAAAGTTTAAAATGGAAGTTGTTCTACCTGTAGCTTCCATCTTCACCATCTCTTCCATTTTTTGTAAAGCATCAATTATTACACCATTCTTCTAACGACTTTACCGCAAATTGATGTTTGTAGTCACTATAGTTTGATCCAAGTACATGATGCTCTTATAGAGGTTTTTTCAAAATACTGTCTTAGACTTCTTGATGCTTCCAGGTAAATCCTGTTCACACATGTTGTAACAATACAGTCTGAGTCTAGTTCAAAGAATGGAATCCAGCATAGCTAAGCTTAAAATATAATGTAGCCATTTTTCATCATCTTTTAAGACCCAATGTAATATAGATATTTATCGAGACTTGTTCTTTATGTTGAAGTGCATAGTTAAAAACTCCTGCCAGCGAGTTCTCCTCCGTGATATGTGGAAAAATGAGTTGTAACTGTGTCAAAAAGTCAATAAAAGCAGAGAGTTGTTGCTAGTATGCCATGTATTTTTGTCATTATCTGTATCTGGTTTCCCACCAGCATCATTTGGGAATGGATATTAAAAGATGTGGAGTCCACATACATAGCTTATGGCAGCCCTTTGGCGCAGGGAAAGGAAGGTCACAGAGAAGGAACACAGGAAATGGTGGCAGACATGCCTCACTCCTTGCCGGAAGACAGCAGGAGATGTTTTAAATACCCATCAGTTCAGTCCTTTCCTGACCTTTCCAGTGTTTATGGCAAAAGATGGATGTATCAGGAGAAAATAACATTAACTAGAACTGGAAACCATCAGAATGAAGTCGCCGCTAAATATTTGAAAGACAGAGATAGGTGTAAAGCAAGAACCATACTCTAAAGCAAATGCGTCCCCAGGCAGAACCTGTGTAGATGGCAGTCGCAAAGCCTCAGTAATTCGCTGTTTTCTCAAAAAATGCCTGTAAACTTAGCCATGCTCCTGTAGTAGTGTTCTTGATTTTAACATCCTAAACCTCTCTCTCTCCCTAAACATTTTGTTGTTTTACCTAAGCAATTACCACCAGCGCCTTAAATACAGAAATCTACTCTTTCAGTTTCATTGTGGCACACAGGTTCACCGCGTTTTGCGCTTTCTCCGTTCTCAACCTCTAGACATCTGCCTTCTATGTCCTCAGAGGTTACCTTGGTGCATGTGAAATGTTTGCTCCCCTGTGCATGCAGCTCTCTTGTGCAAGGACATTCATCAGATGGGACTATGTGCCCCCGTGAATAGTCTCATTTTAAGAGAATCCACACATTTCAGTCTTGGGCTCCAACATGGCCTCTCTCTCTGTTGTGAGGAAATCCTAAACAAGTGTTTCTAGTATGAATGAAGGAAAATGTACCCCAGCCTGGCAATGTTTCTGCCTGCTCCTCTCAGTCCACGACAGCATTTTGTTGTTCAGATATATTGGGAATCATGTCTGCCTTTCTCTCACCAAAGCCTGGGCCATAAGTGAGCAAATCCAGTGGACTCACCTCTAAATACATGGTAATATAAACAGAATTTGCATATTCTCTACTACAGGGCCGTGGCTCAGTGCCATGATTCTCTCCAGGAAGATGTTAATATACTTCAGCATTCAGGTAACATTCTTGTTAATTCAAGGGTCATGAAGGCTCTCCCTACACTGGTAGAGTGACTATAAAGTCTAGACCATATCACATTTGTGCATCCCATCCACCACAGTTTTTTATTACACTGGTAATCACATTTGAATTTCGTGAATCAACTCCTTCATACTCACATGATCTTCTTTCTTATTGAAAAGTGGGAGATTCTTTGAATTGGACAGGAAAGCAAAGTCCTCCTCAACTTCTCATCTTGAATTAGCCAGACTGCAAATACAAGAGGGCAGTCCCAGGAGAGATGAAGCACACAGAGTATAGATGGACTAGTTGAGGCACCCAGTAAAGTCCCTGTGGTCTGGGAAGGTTCATGAATTTATGGAATCCTGGTTACAATTATGACGGGTTCATATATTTGCATTATGTTTTCCAGCATTATTACTTCCAATTTTAGGTATTCATAGTCTATGAACATATTGTAGCCATGCATGATTATAGTAAAAATATTTCTACATTTGCTACATGCCATTTAATCTTCAGAACCAGCTTATTTGGTAAGAATACTGTATACTATCATCTCAGGTTTATAGGTGAGGTGAGTGAGGCACACGCCAAAGTTGTTAAAATAGTAATAAGTGGTATAGATGGCAGTCAGTTATCCGAGCCTACATTCCCCAAGCTTACTGTACCTAATTGCTATTTACTTTGTATTTATTTACTCCAGAAAGTCAGAAGAAAAAAAAAAAAAAAAAAAAAAAACCTCAGGTCCACAAAAGAAACTCAGGTACAAGTGATAGAAATGGTCGTCCTGCCCTGAAACCTTAAAGATGAGGTAATAAAAACTCTTTTCCTGAATAAATACATTTCTTCCTAAATCCTATAAACATGTACACAGAATTCTCCAGTCATGTCTTTCCTTTAATCCTCCTTAGAATAACATCTTTGGACACCCATGTTTTCCCACAGACAGGATATGTAACTCACTCTTCAACCATTTGTTTCCAGTAGTGTGTAAAAGTGATAGTCATCCAGGATTTGATAAAGTACCACTTACTCTAATTCAGTTGATTCTCTTTACAGGGAAGCATCCCATTTTTCCTCTGGTGCCATGGAGTAGAAACAGTGAATTTATTGTTTTTTCAAATTCTTTCTTCCCATGCTAAGCAGGCCTGGAAGTAGTGCTGTTTAGCCTGTACCAGCCCGCCAGATAATTTCTTTATTTTATCGGTGGCTGAACTACAAAAACAGCAAACTAATGAGGATAAAAGTGAATGAACAATGCCTTTGATTTTGTGCAGGTTTGTGGGGCTCCACTCAACTGGGTGGTACCCAACATAGAGACCTGAAATACAATAAAAAAGCCCAACACAATAATAGATGAAAAATGCCTACGTCAACTTATACCTAATTAAATCTTACGGATAAGAAAGATCTTGAAGATGCCACTTTGGAAAAGCAGTCATAGAGAAGATAGTGAGAATCAGAGACTAAATGGATAAACAGAGGTCAACAGTCCAACCTGTTGCTTCGCTGCTGTTTTCATTTCATTTTATTTTAGGATGTATGTTTACCAATTGAACCTGGGGATGGTGGGGTTGTGTGTTAGTCCATTTCCTACTGCCTAACAACAAGACTGTAGACTGGGTCATGATTAAAGAACAGAAATATCTTTCCCAATGTTCTGTAGGCCAGGAAGTCCAAGATTAGGGCAGCAACAGATTGAGTGTTTGGTGAGGGCTTTTCTTTGCTTCCAAGATGGTTCCTTGCTGCTGTGGTGGAAGAGGGGTTTAAAAAGTCCACGTAAAAGTAACAATCAAACTAGAATCCTATATCCACTCAGGTAATCATTTAAGTGTGAAGGTCACACCTGAAAACCACAGGCAACAAATACCAAATTGGACAAATGGCACTTAATTTAGCTAAAATATTCTACAAACAAAATAAATCAACAGTGTCAACTGACAACCTGCAGAGGGAAAGTGTTTGTGAACTATGCATCCTACAGGGAACTAATATGCCGAGTATACAAGGAACTCAAACTACTCAACAACAACAACAAAAATCAATTAAAAATAGACAAAGGACATGAATAGATGTGTTTCAAAAGAAGACATACAAATGGCCAACAGTAAATGAAAACATGTGCAACATCACTAATCGTCAGAGTAATGTGAATGAAAACCACAGTAAGATATCATCTTACCTCAGTCAGAATGACTGTGAATAAAAGGGTGAAAAATAACAGCTGTTGGCGAGGATATGGAGAAAAGAGCACTCTTATACATCCTTGGTGGGAAAGTAAATCAGTACACCTTCTATGGAAAACTGTATGATTTCTCAAAGAACTAAAGCTAGAACTACATTTCCATTGAGCAATCCTACTACTGGATATCTCCTCAAAGGAAAAGTAGTCAATGTATCAAATATATACCTTTATCTGTATGTTTACTGTAGCAACATTCACAGTAAAAAAGATATTGAGTCAACAATATATCCATCAATGAATGATTGGATTAAAACTGCAACTATATATATACAATACCACATTACTCAGTCAGAAAGACAGAATGAAATCACATGTATTGTGACAATATGCATGGAAATGGGAGTCGTTTTCTTAAGCAAAACAGGCTCGATATTGAAAATCAAATATAACATGTTCTCACTGGTAAGTGGTTGCTAAAGAATGTGTTTGCATAGATGTGGAGAGTGAAATGACAGACAATGAATATTTGGGAGTATGGGAGGCACAGGAATTGTATAGTGAGGTATGAATAAATGCAGTGTTTGTTATTGGACGGATGAGTACCGTAATGCCGGGACCTAAGCACTACGTAATCTGAGTAACAAAATCAAACTTGTATTTCTGCAAAAATGTTTATTTTAATAAATAGAAAATCTAAGCATAATGCTTCTGTACCCCGCCATAAAAAGAAGACAATGACCAGTGTTGCCATGGCAGAATGAATTAGGTGTAGAGCATCCCCCAATTCCACAGAGAGTTAGGGGGCAATACATGGCACATGAGCATAGGTAAAAATTAGCAGCTGGGCACAGTGACTCACATCTGTAATCCCAGCACTTTGGGAGTATGAGGCAGGCGGTTGACAAGGTCAGGAGTTTAAGACAAACCCGGTCAACTTCAGAAACTCTGACTCATTAAAATTCAGAAAAATTAGCTGGGTGGCGGCACGCGACCTGTAATCCCAACCCATGGGAGTCTGAGGCAGCAAACTGCATCTAGGGGAGGCGGAGGCCTTCAGTAGCGAGTTTCGAGAACTGGCTAATTGCACTTCCAGGCCTAAATAGGAGCAAGACATCCCCTAGTCTCAAAAAAAAAAAAAAAAGAGCATCTGGTTCTATAGAGGAAAAGGGTAGCAACCAACCAGCTGGAAAACATAGAAACTATTATAATTTTAAACGCCAAGGAGAATTGACCAAGGGGAAATAAAGAAACCATTTGTAAATTGCAGCTATTGAGGTTTATGCATTAGATGGACTGATAAAGATGGTGCAATAAACAGGCTATAGAAATTTATTTGAAGTTAGAACTTCAAGCAATGATAAATATTAGCCGATTTGACTCATATGTATTGAGGAAGGAGGAAAGAGGAAAAGTTTCAGAAAAACTTAGTTCATGAATTAATTAGATGAATCTTCTTTATCAAGACAAAAAGACTCATTGGAGGGGTGAGGTAGAGGTAGGGAGGAAACCTCGCAGAGGGAGGTTCCTTGGAAAAGATTTAATAGAGGTTCCTGAAAGAAGGAAGTAGGACTAATGGGTAAGAAACTGCTGGGAGCAATAAGGAGATGTGCAGTGGACTGAGGATTGACCTTAAAGGAGTGGAAATGGAGGTAATATAAGGATCCCTTCTGCTAGACCAAGGAAAGAAACAAAAGACCTATAATGTGTGGCAGAAAAAATTGGGTAAAAGGAGGAAGAATCAGCATACATATTAAGTTTCTAAAGAACTTTAAGCAATAAAATGGTGACAAATAATATGTAGAGGAAATAAGTAATTAAGAGTCTGTAGGGGCTACTTCAGAAATGGGTGGATGTTCCTAGGCTGGTGGTTGATTTGAAATGATCCTATATATGGATGTAAGAAATCCAGGAGACAAAGGGCCAGGCAGTAGCTACAAACTTTGATTGGGGCAATGTGGTCTAGAACTGGGAGCAGAGACAGGGAGAGAAGACTTCCACCTGTGATAATAGGGAAAGGCTTAAAGATCTCAATTTCCAACTGGAAATGTGGGCTAAGCCCAACTTAGTGGTGGCAGTGGTAGATCTTTCATTCCACCTGATTTTTCTGACTTTTATGGGAATCATCTCGAGGTTACCAGTGAGCACAGACAGCAAGCAGTCCATTCAACCTCTCCCTTAGTTCTAAGATAAAGCCAAGAATACGCCAGTATCTGCAAAAGCCTTCTTGGTATGTGCTACATCTCATTAAAGCCCAAGTGACGGAAGGGAGAGTTGTCATGATTATTCCACTTTCTCTGCATAATTTATATTGAAGCCCCTTTAGCCTCTAAGTTTCCTCTTAAGAGTCAAGAGTAGTAAGAAAAGAGTTAGGGTTCATTAAAATCTGAGGTCCAAATGTTTCTATGTCTACCTTTTAATCGAGGTGTTGCCTCTTAATGGAAACCATTCCAGGTTTCATTAAAGAATGCCAGTGTCAAGGTGCCTGCAGAGAAGTGATCACCGTTAAAATAGGGTAAATGGGAGAGAAGGTTGTTAAGAAACACAGAACCATATCCATCTCCCTGAAACTGAACCTAGCTTCCTTCAGAAATTATAAGCATTCTCTTTCAGCTTCTGTGACTTGTTTGCATTTGTTGTGTTTCTTTGTCCTTAAGATTTCTCTGGAATATCAGTAAATGCACTGTTGGCCTTTAAAATTTCTATTTAGAAGCAGTGTAGTTTGTAGGGCGCTGGCCAGCAAAGCGACCCTGTAATCCCAGCAGCTCTAGAGGCCAGCAAGTGGATTCGCCTGAGGTCAGAGATGGAGAGCAGCCCATTAACATGGTGAAACCTCATTTCTACTGAAAATACAAAATTAGCCATGCATGATGGTGGCACCAACTCAGATACTTGAAGGCTGAGGCAGTAGAATCGCTTGAAGCCAGGAGATACAAGGGGCAGTGGGCCAAGATTGTGCCACTGCACTCCAGCCTGGGTGAAAAAAACTCCATCTCGGGCGGGGTAAAAATAATAGAAAACAGGGAAGTAGAGAAACAGTAAAACCTTTTTTCATGGCAGCTGGCTAAATTAGGATTAAGCAGGAGGGAAGCTTCCTGGAGCATCAAGGAGAAGGGTTCCTGGATGTTCTTATAATGTCATCTTGGTCCTCATACCCCACATTCACAAACATTAAGAAACAGACACCACAATCAGAAATTGCAAGCTGATTATTTTATTGGTATATTGAAGTTAGAGCTATGAACACCTTCTTCCAATGTCACGGCATTTGAATCATTTGAATCACTGTCATCTTCTTTTTCACTTCCTGAAACAAACAGACAAGGAAGTTCATAGACCAGACTTGACATGGCAGGAAATGTCTAATTCCTCCCTGGAGTTACTGCAGTAGAGTACGTGAGAGCCCATCTCCTCTCTCCCCATCCCTTCTACCTCCTGTGTTTCCTTCCTAAGTTTTTGTGTGCTCCCTCTTTTGATGCCCCTCCCTTGGACAAAATGTGCTCCAAATCGTTCCTTACGTGATGAAGAGATGAGATCATTCCTAGCTTGTTTTTGCTTGCTGCTGAGTTTGTTCAGGGATATATTTACACGGATGGTAACTGGAACATATTCTATAATAGTGAGAATCTGAAACCACCCTCAGTGTCCAGTAACAGGAATTGGATAAAGAAATCACAGTGCAGACACATAATGGAGTAGCATAAAATTGTAAAAACAAACAGATAACCACTGAAGAGATCTACTTAGCTTCATGAACTCATGTGGAAATATCGAAAGAAATGTATTTTTTAAATGACTAACATATGTACCGGGATAATAATTATGGTATTAGTTCTGGGGGAAAAATATTATAATTGTCAATGTACACATATCTATTTTAAAGAGAAGATGCCCTAAAGTTAGCAGTGATAGTTTTCTGAAGGAGGGAAGGCAGGTAGGGTGAGTTATGTCTTTAAATATAGCTTCATATGTTTCCATTCCATTAGATATTTGTTGTAAGCTTAATCACATACTTATTGAAAAGTAAGAATTTTAAAAATGAGACAACATTTAGCTGCTGAAACTGCAGGGACCACTTGGCACGAGTACTGGACTAGAGAGACTGGAGTGAGGCAGGATGGAGCAAACAGTGCTCAGGTGAAAACTTTACATGGGAGGTCTCTGAGTTTGTGGACAGAAAACAGAGTGCCAGAGGGAACATGGTACTACTTCCTCATTGCCTATACAATTTAAAACAGATTATTAAATTGCTTCTCAACATCAAATTCCTTCAAGAGCTTGTACAAATATAGGGCCTTGTTACCCATTTCCAAGAATTCCTATCTGAACACAAATCTTTAGAAATGATTTCTATATGACAAAACGTATCAATGGGCTTTTATCTCTGGCACAGTGACTGGGACCTGTAGCAATTAGAGCATTTGGTGAAGAATCAACTGGAATCGCCTGTGTCATTGAATCCCTGGGTACTGGGGAGACTGTTGTCCTGGGGAGGTCGGCGGGTCTGCCTTGAGGAGGGATGGTGGTCCCTGGGGCTTTCCAGCAGGAGGTGGCTGAGCCTGCTGGGCATTGCCTCTCCTTGTTGGGGGTGGTCCTTGTGGCCTTCCTGGAGGTGGGGGACCTTGAGGTTTTCTTGTCTCCTTGTTTGGGGGTCCTTGTGAAGCTTTCCTGGAGGTGGGGGACCTTGAGGGTTTGTTGCCTCCTTGTTGGGGAGTGTAGTCCTTGTGGCTTTCCTGGAGGTGGGGGACCTTGGTTTCTTGTCTCTCCTTCTTGGGGTGGTCCCTTGTGGCTTTCCTGGAGGTGGGGACCTTGAGGTTCGTGCTTGCCTCCTTGTTGAGTGATCCTTGTGCATTCCCTGAGGGAGCCTTCCAGAAGCGGGAGCTGCCTGCCTCCTTGTTGGGAGTTGTCCTTGTTGATGTTCACGAGGTGGAGAAAGAGAAAGAGAAAAGACAAGGTAAAAAAGTCCACACAAGATTCACTGAATAGTTGCAGTAGAATTTTGATCAGCTAGGGTAAAAAGCTGAGGGGGAAACGCACAAAAATGGGACCAAGACACTAATTTCTTTTGCATTTTCAGTGAAGACATATACAGAACTCTGGAATAGAGCGCTAGGGAAGAATAAAGCAGTTGGGAGTCTCTCTCCGTATAAAGAGGAGTCAGAATGAGGATGTAGTACTGCATTTGTCTGTCATCTCAAGCAGCCACTCCAGGTCAGGAATGAGACAACCCTCCTGCTGACATCTAACAAGCATCTCTGCCGATTTCAATTTTGTGGCCTGCTCAAATTCCCCAGAATCAAGGTTGCAGGAAGGTGCCTGTATTGGGGCACTAATATTATCATTCCTGAAAGGTTAATGTTGATAAGAAGACACTGGAGAGCTGATCCATTCATCAGCAGAAAAGACAGTCAAACAGATTGAGAATAAACTGGGATTTACCTGATATTGAGGAGGGAGGTTAAGCCTGGCAGAGCATCTAGAAGAGAAGCACAGGATGATGGGAAAAGTTACATCTCAAATCTTTCAAGACTCTGCAAATTGTTCTACAGGGGAAAACAGTCTTGTCACCACACCCCATGCATCTCCTAGAGATTAACTCGTCAGCCACTGTCTGTGAAGCTGCTGACAGGGAGGAGGAAGAAGATTATAGGGGAGGCAGGGTTCTTATGATGACAGGCAGCAGCCCTGAACTCAGCATAGAGCCCTTTTTTCCTCAGCATCCTCAGGACTTAATGCTGATTTAGTTTACACATGCCAGGGACTTCAATGTGATAGTTTGATATTCTTATGCCCTCTACCACCTAGAAATACATTGCTTCTGTACGCCTGCTTTCTCAATTGGCATAACCAGAAGTAATTATTGCAATACAATCTTACCCATCCCACTCCCAGCACATTGAAATACCTCATGTAGGGGAGAGAAAAATGACAATGATTGGCTCTGATATTTCTGTATCTCTAGTTAGACAGAGACAAGTGTTCCATCCAATTCTCTGTCTCTTCAGTGTCTCTGATGTGTATTTATCTCCATCATCGATGCTGATTCACTGCACAGCAAGGACACCATCATCCCTCTGTACTTACTGAGATCAGTATTGGTTGTTCACAGCTGGACTTACCTGAATCTGCATTTTCCCTGCATCCTTCACAGCACAATCATATCTCTCTATAAATGTAAATCTTACCTTCTCATTCCCCTGGAACAAATTCTTTAATGGATTTCATTGTACGTTAAATAAATTAGAAACCCTTAGTGTGGAATGAGGGTGCAATTGGTCTCCTGATCCCAGGCCTGAAAACTCTGCAGCCCCATCTGTGTTTTCATTCTCTTCTCTTCCCCTAATTACCATTATCCCCTCCTAAGCCCCACGCAGAGTCACTACATCCTCTTCCCCTTCTGTTTTACCTTCATGTAAGTTCTGAGCTGAGCTCAGGGCCAGCAGGGCCACTGACAGCAGAATCAACAGCATCTTGCAGGAGACTCTGGAGTTGCTCCCAACACTGTGCTGGGAGGAACGGGGCCCTTTATGAAGAGAAGGAAAACAATGACACCTTTCAGCTCCACACTGCGGGGCCTCACCACCTCAGAGACTGGGCTCTGCTTTGCTCACTGCAGGTCAGGTATCCTTATTTTTTCTTTGATACTCTAGCCCAGAGGGATGGGTTGGGTCGGATATGTTGTTAGTGTCTTATTTCTAAAAGGTACAACTGTGACTTGAACAATGGTTTTGAAGGAACTGTGTCCAAGCCATCAGCACTGTGTCATAATTGAACTTTAGATATCATTAGAGTTTCAATCTTTTAGGTAAGACTATCATCGCTTTCCACTGTGCTATTTATTTCTGTTTATGTGTGTGTAAGCAGTGACGCTACAGCCAGCAGTGAGGATGGTCAATATCTCTGGATCTATTTATGCCCTATTTCCATCTCTTGTGATGTGTCTGGACAGATATTTTCATATTTAGCTAAATTTTTGGTGCGATAGAGATGGTTTCTGCTCTCTGTGAGATGTGAGAAAACAGCACACTCCTGGGCACACATAGATGACAGAAAGCTACCCCACAGCCTCCTCAGGCTACAGCTATTGTTCAAGCTTCTGTGGATCTCACTCAGCTCAGGGACGGCTTAGCGCTGTACATCACAGGAAAGCTAAAATTTTGTATTTTAAACTATTATTAGAGGTTGTTAAGGCAAATGGACACAGAAACCACCAGGAAATTTCTAGACCTGAGAAAACTGAATACATAGTTCTGTGAGGGAGTCATGCGATCTCATGTAACTAAAACATCCTTCATATTCTTCCCTTTCTCTGGCATATTCTCTAAAATGCACTCTGTGCTTCATTTCTTTTGGGTTTTGTATCAAGTTCCTGCCACTGATAATTAAGTGGCCACAAATATACATTCAAATAAGATAATCAGATACCACCCTCAAAGCCTCAATTGCATTGTATTCGTTTTCTCAGATTGTTCTTCCACAAAGAGTATTTTTTCTACAATATTCTGATATGCATTCTTCTGCAAGTTCTTTCTAGTACTTCTTTATTCCTAATTTGTTTTCTGAGTCAGGACCATTATGTGTATTTTTATTATATATCTGTCTTTTTCCCATGAATTTGGTGAGATTTCCTTTATTTAATCTTCTATGTAATAGGATATAGTACTCCTCACCGCCTTTTTTCATTCTTCTCTGTGTAATTTCACAATAAATGTTGTTTTTCCAAAAAGCCCTATCAGAGTCCTACATTGCTAACCTTCTTTTAGCTGCTGATTCTTCCATCTGGTAAATCCCTGCTCATCAATTCATGGAATAGACAGGTTAGTCAGTATCAACAGCTGCCATTTTCCACTTAAACCTTCTGTGTGTCTTCTTGTGTAATTGTTCACATTTTTTGCATGGCTGGTGTTAATTTGAGGACAGCTTTGTTGGAGGTATGATGGGGATAGACAGTGTGAGCAATAGTAAATCCTAAACACAGGCCTCTTGACCATTCTGGATGAGTTTATCCTGGGCTTTCTATATGAGAATTTGGTTGGCCCTTCTGAACAGTTGTGGGTCATAGCACAGGGAGACTTCCTCATACAAAAGGCTTTGCTACGGATAACATTGTCCTCGCAAGGGGACCAGGTAGATTGGTATTTTCCCTGGCATAAATATAGAAGTAGATGTACTGGAAGGGCAAATACATTACTAATTGGCAATTGTTTCTGGCTCTATGGAAAATGGATTGATTCTAGCTGAGCCTCATGAGTTTTCTCTTAGGCAGAGAGTAGTTGCTTGGTCCCAGGAAATCCCACTGTATTATGGAGATTTGTGTCTCTTATCTCACCAGACACTGTTTTCCATAGGAACTGGAGATGAGCAATGCTGTCTAGGTGGCTTAAGTTAGACTATCAGGCAGCAAAGGAATGTCAGAGACAAGGAGCAGCAAAGAGGCCAGGCTGACATTGCCTGATTATGTCACCAACTGAGGTTGCTGCAGGGCTGAGGCAAGACCGACTGGTCCTTGGCAGGAGAGTACAGGAAGAGAACAGAAATGCCCCTAAAGATGACTCATTTCAGGCCCTTTCCCTGACCTTCTCCAATGTCAGCAATGAGTAAAGTTTAACAGGAAACCATAAATACCAGCTATGCACTCAACTGACAAAACAAAAAGAGAAGTGATGAAAATGCAGAAAGAGACACTGTCTGTGAGTGAGGGTGGGTGAAAGACAGAAGCAGGACTGCTGCAGGAGCTTGGGCACCTAGCGGTGAGTGGCAGCCCTCAGCACTCCACTTGCCTTCTAATATCCATGTTTATATTCTGAGGTCCTGAAGGAACAGTCGTCAACATATGAAATTTTAGGAAACACAATTCAGCTCTCATAACAGCTCCCATCCTGTTCTAAGTCAAGTGTTCAGTGCTTCAAAAATCCTCACTCCTTTCAAGCACTGCCCTATAGCAAATCGAGTTGACTCCACTTTCAACACTCATCCCAAATAGAACCACTTGCACAATCTTTACTACAAGGTCATAGTTCAGGCCATGATGCTGTCCCCTGAAGGACTTTAATATCCTCAGCTGCTCTTGTCAACATTCCTACACCAGCACATCCCATATCTCTTCCCCTCACATCAGTCAGGGTGGTCATTGAAAAGTAGGAATTAGATCATAACACTTTTGTGCATCAAATG
>NW_022164495.1:0-2091 GCF_008728515.1 Papio anubis
GTGTCCCATCTGTGCGGGACCCCACTGGAAATCGGACTGTTCAACTCGCCTGAGAAACTGCTTGGGTGATTTGACTATTAAAGGCTGGTCCGTTAGTAGACTGTATAGAGTTAGGAAGGCCAAACCGAGGAATTATGTCTGAAATGACCGCGGTGGCCTTCTCAGACCCTATGGGAAAGGCCCCTACCCATCCAGTGAAAGTGTCTACCCAGACTAAGAGATATTTTAGTTTTCTGACTCGGGGCATGCGAGTAAAGTCATTTGCCAGTCCTGGGCAGGGGCAAATCCTCGAGCTTGATGTGTAGGAAAGGGAGGGGGCCTGAACAATCCCTGAGGGGCAGTAGAATAAGAGATGGAACACTGAGAAGTGATCTCCTTGAGGATAGATTTCCATGACGGAAAGGAAATGAGAGGTTCTAAGAGACTGGCTAGCGGCTTGTAACCTGCATGGAAGAGGTTATGAAATGACGACAGAATAGAATGGGCCTGTGAGGCTGGAAAGAGATAATTTCCTTGGTCTAAGAACTATTTGCCTTGTGTGGGAAGAGATTGATAGGTGGAAGTTTCAGCCGGGGAGTAGGTGGGAGTGGCCGATGCGAAGGAGGAAAACTGCCGTGAGGGATAGAATTTGGAATGCTAGCTGCTTTTTTAGCTAACTCGTCAGCATAAGCATTGTCCTGAGCGATGGTTGGGGGGAATAAAATAGATTTTGGAAGTTATGAGAACTGTAGAGAGTTGAGCATAGTTTGTGATTTTTAGGCCCTCTAACAGTATTAAAGCAGTGGCAGCCGCTGAGCACAGACATGAGGGCGGGGCTAAAACAGTAAGGTCAAGTTGTTTGAACAGAAAGGCTACGGGACACAGTCCCGGCTCTTGTGTAAGAATTCTGACCTCACTAACCATGCCTAGGAAGGAAAGGAGTTGTTGTTTTGTAGAAGGGATTGGGGTTTGGGAGATTAGCCAGACACGATCAGCAGGGAGAGTAAGTGTGTATTTATGAGAATTATGCCGAGATAGGTAACAAATGAGGAAGAAATTTCAGCTTGACTGAAGTAATGGGGGCTGTCTGTGAAGGCTTGCAGCAGCAGAGCCTAGGTAATTTGCTGAGCCTGATGGGTATCAGGGTCAGTCTAAGTGAAAGCAAAAGATAGACTGGGATGAAGGGTGTAAAGGAATAGTAAAGAAAGTATGTTTGAGATCCAGAACAGAATCATGGGTTGTGGAGGGAGGTATTGAGGATAGGAGAGGATATGGCTTTGGCACCACGGGGTGGATAGGCAAAACAATTTGGTTGATAAGGTGCAGATCTTGAACTAATCAGTAAGCCTTGTCTGGTTTTAGGACAGGTAAAATGGGGGAATTGTAAGGGGAGTTTACAGGCTTTAAAAGGCCACGCTGTAGCAAGTGAGCGATAACAGACTTTAATCCTTTTAAAGCATGCTGCGGGGTGGGATATTGGCGTTGAGTGGGGTAGGGTAAGGGTGATTGGGTTTAATGAGATGGTAAGGGGTGCATGATCAGTTGCCAAGGAGGGGTATCCTATACTTGTGGGTTAAGGTTGGGGGAGATACAAGAGGCGGATGTGAAGGAGGCTTTGAACTGGGGGAAAAGGCAGCAATGAGGTGTGGCTGTAGCCTAGGAATAGTCAGAGAAGCAGATAATTTAGTTAAAATGTCTTGACCTAATAAGGGCGCTGGGCAGGTGGGGATAACTAAAAAGGAGTGCATAAAAGAATGTTGTCCAAATTGGCACCAGAGTTGGGGAATTTTAAGAGGTTTAGAAGCCTGGCCGTCAATACCCACAACAATTATTGAGGCAAGGGAAACAGGCCCTTGAAAAGAAGGTAATGTGGAGTGGGTAGCCTCCATATTGATTAAGAAGGGGACGGACTTACCCTCCAGTGTAAGAGTTATCCAAAGCATCTGTGATGATCCAGGAGGCTTCCGAGGAGATGGGGCAGCGTCAATCTTCAGCCACTAAGCCGAGAAGGTCTGGAAAGGAGTCAGAGAGCCTTGGGCCAGAGTCCCTGGAGTGGCTGCTGGGTGAGTTGAACAGTCCGATTTCCAGTGGGGTCCCGCACAGATGGGACAC
>NW_022164496.1:0-2091 GCF_008728515.1 Papio anubis
GCAAGCTCCGCCTCCCGGGTTCACGCCATTCTCCTGCCTCAGCCTCCCGAGTAGCTGGGACTACAGGCACCCGCCACCTCGCCCGGCTAGTTTTTTTTTGTATTTTTTAGTAGAGACGGGGTTTCACCGTGTTAGCCAGGATGGTCTCGATCTCCTGACCTCGTGATCCGCCCGTCTCGGCCTCCCAAAGTGCTGGGATTACAGGCTTGAGCCACCGCGCCCGGCCTTAATGGGGTACTTTTGTAGGCATTTAGCAAAGAAAAAATAACTTTCTCTTAGAAAAACGTAATGCCTGTCTCAGGTGCTTTCCCACGCAGCATTGCTTGTGGACTTCAGGTTTGTCTAGGTGGTTGTTCGCACAGCCTTTGAGCTACCCATTCGAGGTATACAAAAACTACTGGCTAATTTTTGTATTTTTAGTAGAGACAGGGTTTCACCACATTGGCCAGGCTGGTCTCAAACTCCTCACCTCAGGTGATCCTCCTGCCTCGGCCTCCCAAAGTGCTGGGATTACAGGTGTGAACCATTGCACCTGGCCTAACTATTATCTCTGCTATCTATGTCCAGACATGGAGCCCAAGGCCGGGAGCAGAATCAATCCCCAGGAAATAACAGGAGCTTGTCATAGACCAAATCTGCTGGGGAGCAGACGGCGTGATGAATGAGCCCAGTGGTTCAGCACACCGCAGCTGTGGGTGGGGAGGGGGGAGTGGGACCGAGGCCGGGGCCTCCAGAGCGGCAGCACCACACGCATGTCATCCAGAGATTGCCCCTCGGGGTCCCTTAGAATCCCAGCTCTGCCACTTACTTGCTGTAGGACCTTCCAGAAATCACTTGCCCTCTCTGAGCCTCAGTTTCTTCATCTGTAAAATGGGAGAAAAATTCTGTATCTACCACATAGGGGTGTTGAAAAGATTACATGAAATAATGTATGTAAAGAGTTTAGCATAGTGCTAATATCAGCTGATATGATGATGATGATGAATTTTTTTTTTTTTTTTTTTGAGACAGGGTCTTGCTCTGTTGCTCAGGCTGGAGTGCGGTGGCGTATTGCACTCCATCTCCTGGGTCCCAGCGATTCTAGTGCCTCAGCCTCCCGAGTAGCTGGGACTCCAGGCATGCACCAACATGCTCAGCTAATGTTTGTATTTGTAGTAGAAATGGGGTTTCCCATTCTACTGGGCAATTCAGATTGCCCAGGCTGATCTTGAATTCCTGGCCTCAAGGGATCTGCCTGCCTTGGCTTCCCAAAGTGCTACTGTTACAGGTGTGAGCCACCGCACCTGGCTGATGATGAAGAATACTTTTCACTTTTTTTTTTTGAGATAGTTTCACTCTTGTTGCCCAAACTGGAGTGCAGTGGCGTGATCTCGGCTCACTACAACCTCCACCTCCTGGGTTCAAGCGATTTTCCTGCCTCAGCCCTCCGAGTAGCTGGGATTACAGGCGCACGCCTCCGTGCCCGGCTAATTTTTTATATTTTTAGTAGAAACGGGTTTCATCATGTGAGCCAGGCTGGTCTTGAACTCCTGACCTAAGGTGATCTGCCTGCCTCGGCCTCCCAAAGTGTTGGGATTACAGACGTAAGCCACTGCACTTGGCTTTTTTTTTTTTTGAAATGGAGTCTCGCTCTGTTACCCAGGTTGGAGTGCAGTGGTGCGATCTCGGCTCACTGCAACCTATGCCTCCTGGATTCAAGCAGTTCTCCTGCCTCAGCCTCCCGAGTACCTGGGACTGCAGGTGCATACCACCACGCTGGGTAATTTTTGTATTTTTAGTAGAGAAAGGGTTTCACCACGTTGGCCAGGCTGGTCTCAAACTCCTGACCTCAGGTGATCCTCCTGCCTCGGCCTCCCAAAGTGCTGGGATTACAGGTGTGAACCACTGCGCCCGGCCTAACTATTATAACTGCTATCTATGTCCAGATAAGGCGCCCAAGGCCAGGAGCAGAATCAATCCCCAGGAAATAACAGGAGCTTAGTAACAGACCAAATTGGTGGGGAAGTGGTTAACTCTGTCTCAGACTTTTTAAAAATTTTGCTTTTTATCATGATCATGATTTCTTTTTTTTTTTTTTTTTTTTTTTTTTTT
>NW_022164497.1:0-2090 GCF_008728515.1 Papio anubis
ACTTCTGCATACAAAAATGAAGAAAATAAAATTAAGGTGTTTCTAACTATCACAGTCTAACTTTTCTGAGTCCAACTTGAATCCCATCATCAGTGTCCACATTTTTCCACACACTAATGTCTCTGCCATTCAAAGCATTGGTCGTGTAGCAGTTTTGACACTGGGATGTGAACCCGTCCACACTCCTGCCCTAGAGAGGGGGCCTGTGTTCCTCCCACTGACTCTAGGCAGCTGTGACTGCTTGGACCAATAGAGTACAGTGGAAGTGACGCTGTGTGACTTCCAAGATGATATCATAAAAGACTCTACAATTTCTGCCTTGCTCACTGGAAATACTCACTCTTGGAACTCTGGGCCACCTGTAAAAGCCCAAGCATCCTGAAGCTGCCATGCTGGGAAGAAGCCCAGGTCACACCGGGAGGCTACATGCAGGGTCTCCATTCACAGTTCCAGCTGAGCCCAGATTTTGAGCCCTCCTGCCCAGGAGCCACACTTGTGAGTGGAGCAGCCTCCAGATAATTCCAGTGCCCAATCCTTCAAGTCATGCGGGCTGCTCAAGCCTTCCCATCTGGGGCCCCAGACATGAGGAAGCCCTCCCTACTCTGCCCTGAGTGCCTGATCCTCAGAACCTGTGAGCGTAATAAAATGGGACTGTTCTGTGTCCCTAAATGAGGGGGGTATGGTGCACAGCAGTAAAGAACCAGAATGTCCCTCATTCACAAGGACTCTGGCAACACTGCAGTTTCCATCTCCTTCCAGATTGGCTATCCCCTGGGAGACTTCAGTGTCACACAAATGACCTCTCACTGCCAACACTCTGACCTCCCAGTCCTTGACTTCCTCACCCACAGCAATGTCCTCCTGGGCTAACTCTTCCAGTGAACAAATGGCAGCATCTGGGAGTTTTAAGGGACACCATGAGGGCTGTTATAAGGGAAATGGAGGCTTCCTCTTGTAGCCCCTCCAAAGGTCCTGTGCCTCCCACTGGCGTTGTCAACGTGCAGGATATTGGTAAGAGCAGCAGGTCACAAAGTCACCGCGTCAAGCCTCCTGTCAATCATAACAGGGAATTCGTAACAGAGTTGGGGTGGGAGGTGGGGAATTGGCATCATTCGCTTCTGAGCCGGTGCCTCCGGCTTTTCACCAGCACTTGATTCCGTCTCAGACCAAATATGCGGATGTCCTTCGTCACCTACTCCATGGACGGCAACACTGTCTTGCTGCTCACCTCAGACAAGTGAGTGCTGCTTTGAGCCCCAAAGGGAGGCCTGATGAGCTGAGCCAGAGGTGGCTCCAGGGAGCTGAGGGATCCCCGGAGACCTTGGTTGGGAGTCTGCCAGCACACAGGGCAGGCCGGACAAGGCAACTCACAGTACCCACCCTGACCTTAGCCCTGGCTCCCCTGCATCCTTCTACCCATGGCTGCAAGGTTACCTGCAGGCCCCTGTGCTCAGAAGTTCTCAGCTTCCCCCACTTCACACTCCCCTGCCCTCTCTCTGCCCTGCCTCCTTCTCTGGGAGGTGGCTGTGAGGATTCCCGGGGTGCAGGGGCTGGCGGAGGGGTGGGGGCGTCCTGTGAACACACACCTGTGCGGGCTGCTGCTCTGTGCCTGTTCCCCCTGTCCTGGCCAGTGCGAGAGGGAGACAGGGTCAGAGCCGGTGGTGAGATTCCTGGGGCTTTAGCACAGGGATGCTGGCAGGACCAGACAGGGGAGTCCCTGAGTGGCGTTCTGAACTCCAGGCCAGGCTGGGAAACTGGAGAGAGGTAGGAGGAGCAAGCTCAGGTGGCTTGAGGTGGCCTACAGAGGTGCCCAGGCCCAGCAGGGTGCACTGCAGACTTCCTGTTTGGCGGGAGGTGAGGGCACTTCCAATGCACATGCCCAGAACTTGGCCCAGATAAGGTGAAGCACAGGAGAGGTGAGGACACTGAGGACTGGATGGGGGCCTGGACCCCACCTGCAGCTTCGAGGGGATACAAGGTGGGCTGCCGCATCTTGAGCTGCGGGGGAGGCTTGGATCTGTGTGCCCTGCGCTGTGGGTTTGGCAGAGAGACTGGAGTGGGTGTGAGGTGGTAAAAAGCAAGTCTATGGG
>NW_022164498.1:0-2088 GCF_008728515.1 Papio anubis
CCATCTTGCTCTGCCCCATCATGTACCTGTAAATGTGTTTAACATCTACAATTAGTTGATTTTTAAGTGAAGGAGATTACCTTCATCAATGTGGGTGGGCCTTACCCAATCCGTGGAAGATATTAAGAACAAACACTGTTTCCCAGAGGAGGAATGCTGCCTCAAGACTATGACATCCAAATCTTACCTATGTTTTCAGCCTTCTGGCCTAAGCCACAAATTTTAGACTCAAGACTAGTGCCACATCAGCTCTTGCTTGAGTTTCCAACTGCCTACCTGAACTACGGATTTCGGACAGAAGATTGCAACATCAATGCTTGTCTCAGGTTCCAGCCTGCTGTCTCCCTATGAATTTCAGATTTGCCAGGCTCCACAATCTCATGAGCCAATTAAAAAAAAAGCTATCTATGTATCTATTATCTATTTATCATCTTCCATTATTTAAATTTCTCTGGATAACCCTGATTGATATAGGAAAAAGAGCATTTAATTTTTCTACTTAACATTTTTTTTCCTTCTACCTACTGCTTTGCAAGTACCCACCCCTCTCTAAGAGAGGAGGAGCACCCTATATGATTGGCCAGAACCCAGTGTGGCATTGTCAGGGTCCTATTTTTCAATGGGTAGTGTTACTGTGCCTTAGAGGAGGAGTTTACGTATGCACTCCTCTTCTTGATTTCTATACTTTGTCCATCAAGAAAGCACATGCAGTCAGGGATAAGTACAAATGTTCATTATCAAATCTACCTGATCAGGCCGGATAGTACCTCTTCTACCTGATACCTCTGACAGATCTCACCTGCTTGGTCAGTACTGGCCAAATCTCTAGGTCTTTTCATGTATTCATTTACTCTATAGTTTCAGTTACCTTGAAACTATAGATTTTGTCATCTTAGATTTAGGGAGGAGAATGAAAAAGGTGTCACTAAGACTTTTGCAGTACTACAAAGGGTTGGATTATCAAAGCAAACTCCTGCTAATTATATGTCTTATCCAAAAACAAGCTTTACTAGTGAAAATTTAAAGCTATTTTCTCTCAGAGGGACCCTGAACCTGACATATGCAGCTTCCTAAAGCTACTTTCCCTGTACAGGGACATTTTTAGTGTTGGAAGAAAAGGTGAGGACTAACAATTTTAGAAGTATATGTCAGCTCAAATGAAGCCACTTTTATTTACAGTTCCTTAGTTTTTATGCTTGGTTTGTTGCTCGTGTAGAAAGATTTCTTGACTAACTTCTGTTTTACAGCCAGCAGCATCCTGTGAATCTATATATTCCAGTTGTATTTGCAACAAGCAATCCACATAGACAAGGTATATCCTATGAAAGCATCCTACAATAGTAACTCTCTTTGCTGTCTTCTAGTAAGTTAGCATGTTGACCAAGAAACCTGGTGGAGGTCACTGCTTCTGTATCCCTGAGGAGAGGGTAACCCCAACATTAACTTCCCATCTTAGCTTCCGTGTTCAAATCTTCTGTAAGCTTTTAACAAGGAATCCCTTAGTGGAAGTCACCAAGTATTTACTTATTAACAAAAGATATATGTAACTCCCATTCTGCTGTGGTTCTTTCTGTGCAGGGGTTGGGGAAGGGATCAACGGTAAAGGAGGATTCAGACATACTTGAGTCCCAGCCTGAAATCAACCCAACCTTGCCTCCAACTCTCCTGAGGGAGACAAAGAGATTGATAACTGGATTAATCCATGCCCAGGTTCTGTCAGAAAACTGCATTGGAAAGACAATAAGACCAGAGAGCAAGTGACCATGTTGTTCAGAGTGGATATGTGAATTGTACAAAGTCCTGCCTTGTAAGGAGGAAAATGATGTATGGAAGTTCCAAGTTACTTGAAAACAGGGAAAAGTTAAGAGACTGGAGCTTATGATGAGTTCAGAGAGTAAGTGCAGTAGGAGAAGACAAGTGAGAGAATTGACAGGATTAGAGGTAAGTGTCATAGTGAATAGCTAGAGTTTAAGTTTAATGCAATAGAGCAATCCTGGTGCTAACAGGTTCCAAGCTGTGGTCATAGGGGTGCACAGCTGAGGAAGAGTGATGATAAATTCATTGGAGTGGGGGCGGAGCAAGATGGCC
>NW_022164499.1:0-2088 GCF_008728515.1 Papio anubis
CCATCTTGCTCTGCCCCATCATGTACCTGTAAATGTGTTTAACATCTACAATTAGTTGATTTTTAAGTGAAGGAGATTACCTTCATCAATGTGGGTGGGCCTTACCCAATCCGTGGAAGATATTAAGAACAAACACTGTTTCCCAGAGGAGGAATGCTGCCTCAAGACTATGACATCCAAATCTTACCTATGTTTTCAGCCTTCTGGCCTAAGCCACAAATTTTAGACTCAAGACTAGTGCCACATCAGCTCTTGGTTGAGTTTCCAACTGCCTACCTGAACTACGGATTTCGGACAGAAGATTGCAACATCAATGCTTGTCTCAGGTTCCAGCCTGCTGTCTCCCTATGAATTTCAGATTTGCCAGGCTCCACAATCTCATGAGCCAATTAAAAAAAAAGCTATCTATGTATCTATTATCTATTTATCATCTTCCATTATTTAAATTTCTCTGGATAACCCTGATTGATATAGGAAAAAGAGCATTTAATTTTTCTACTTAACATTTTTTTTCCTTCTACCTACTGCTTTGCAAGTACCCACCCCTCTCTAAGAGAGGAGGAGCACCCTATATGATTGGCCAGAACCCAGTGTGGCATTGTCAGGGTCCTATTTTTCAATGGGTAGTGTTACTGTGCCTTAGAGGAGGAGTTTACGTATGCACTCCTCTTCTTGATTTCTATACTTTGTCCATCAAGAAAGCACATGCAGTCAGGGATAAGTACAAATGTTCATTATCAAATCTACCTGATCAGGCCGGATAGTACCTCTTCTACCTGATACCTCTGACAGATCTCACCTGCTTGGTCAGTACTGGCCAAATCTCTAGGTCTTTTCATGTATTCATTTACTCTATAGTTTCAGTTACCTTGAAACTATAGATTTTGTCATCTTAGATTTAGGGAGGAGAATGAAAAAGGTGTCACTAAGACTTTTGCAGTACTACAAAGGGTTGGATTATCAAAGCAAACTCCTGCTAATTATATGTCTTATCCAAAAACAAGCTTTACTAGTGAAAATTTAAAGCTATTTTCTCTCAGAGGGACCCTGAACCTGACATATGCAGCTTCCTAAAGCTACTTTCCCTGTACAGGGACATTTTTAGTGTTGGAAGAAAAGGTGAGGACTAACAATTTTAGAAGTATATGTCAGCTCAAATGAAGCCACTTTTATTTACAGTTCCTTAGTTTTTATGCTTGGTTTGTTGCTCGTGTAGAAAGATTTCTTGACTAACTTCTGTTTTACAGCCAGCAGCATCCTGTGAATCTATATATTCCAGTTGTATTTGCAACAAGCAATCCACATAGACAAGGTATATCCTATGAAAGCATCCTACAATAGTAACTCTCTTTGCTGTCTTCTAGTAAGTTAGCATGTTGACCAAGAAACCTGGTGGAGGTCACTGCTTCTGTATCCCTGAGGAGAGGGTAACCCCAACATTAACTTCCCATCTTAGCTTCCGTGTTCAAATCTTCTGTAAGCTTTTAACAAGGAATCCCTTAGTGGAAGTCACCAAGTATTTACTTATTAACAAAAGATATATGTAACTCCCATTCTGCTGTGGTTCTTTCTGTGCAGGGGTTGGGGAAGGGATCAACGGTAAAGGAGGATTCAGACATACTTGAGTCCCAGCCTGAAATCAACCCAACCTTGCCTCCAACTCTCCTGAGGGAGACAAAGAGATTGATAACTGGATTAATCCATGCCCAGGTTCTGTCAGAAAACTGCATTGGAAAGACAATAAGACCAGAGAGCAAGTGACCATGTTGTTCAGAGTGGATATGTGAATTGTACAAAGTCCTGCCTTGTAAGGAGGAAAATGATGTATGGAAGTTCCAAGTTACTTGAAAACAGGGAAAAGTTAAGAGACTGGAGCTTATGATGAGTTCAGAGAGTAAGTGCAGTAGGAGAAGACAAGTGAGAGAATTGACAGGATTAGAGGTAAGTGTCATAGTGAATAGCTAGAGTTTAAGTTTAATGCAATAGAGCAATCCTGGTGCTAACAGGTTCCAAGCTGTGGTCATAGGGGTGCACAGCTGAGGAAGAGTGATGATAAATTCATTGGAGTGGGGGCGGAGCAAGATGGCC
>NW_022164500.1:0-2087 GCF_008728515.1 Papio anubis
CTGTATAGTATTCCATGGTGTATATGTGCCACATTTTCTTAATCCTGCCTGTCACTGATGGACATTTGGGTGGATTCCAAGTCTTTGCTATTGTGAATAGTGCCACAATAAACATAGGTGTGCATGTGTCTCTATAGCTGCATGATTTATAATCCTTTGGGAATATACCCAGGCATGGGATGGCTGGGTCAAATGGTATTTCTTGTTCTAGATCCTTGAGGAATCGCCACACTGTCTTCCACAATGGTTGAACTAGTTTACAGTCCCACCAACAGTGTAAAAGTGTTCCTATTTCTCCACTTCCTCTCCAGCACCTGTTATTTCCAGACTTTTTAATGATTGCCATTCTAACTGGTGTGAGATGGTATCTCGTTGTGGTTTTGATTTGCATTTCTCTGATGGCTAGTGATGACGACCATTTTTTCATGTGTCTTTTGGCTGCATAAATGTCTTCTTTTGAGAAGTGTCTGTTCATATCCTTTGCCCACTTTTTGATGGGTTTGTTTGTTTTTTTCTTGTAAATTTGTTTGAGTTCTTTGTAGGTTCTGGATATCAGTCCTTTGTCAGATGAGGCGGAAGAACCACAGGTGCTTCATGTTCTTGCACAGGATGTCCGTGACTCTCAGTGAGCATTTCCCATGTGAGCAGGGCCCTGAATTTAAGGAAATGTGTGGTGGTTTCCTGTGGGTGCCTAAGTGAGGATTTGCATGTGGGTGGTGCCTTTGTATGGAGAGGTGAAAAGGGATGAGGCAGGCCCCAGGCTTGGAGCTCACCCTGAGAGGAGGATGCTGACTCTGCCCTCTGAGAACTCAGTTCTCTTCCTGGGGCCTCCCCTCACCAAGCCCAGAGTCCTCTTCTTCCAGGTACGGAGATGTGCTCAAGGAGCTGGTCTGGGAGATGAGTGTGATCATGGATCAAGGACAGATTTTGGAATAGGTTCAATGCTGTTCTACCCGTGAAGATTTATATGAAACCAACCAAACATCCAGGTTATCTAAATTGTCAAATCTCCATTCAAAAACATTAGGGCAGCAGTTAAATATACTCATCACAGTGAATTTATACAAACCTACATCCATGCAATGTTTATTGTAATTCAGAATATCCATCATGGTTAGAGGGAATATATCTGTCCCAGAGAGTGCGTCATAAAAAAGAAAAAAAAAAATCGGAGACCTTCCATTTTGTGAACGTTTGAAGTTTGGGATTCTGTCTGCAATCTCAGGAGAAGGTAGTGGGACGTATCTCCAACCGTGTCAATGTGTGATGCTGAGAATGTGGCCTGACCTTTATACACTTCTGTGTGAATAGATGTAGATTGGGGATCACAGTGACAATTTCAATCAAAAACTATAATAGGTCAGCACAGGAGCATAGTCTCATCATCAAGATTAGTGCAATCCCCTTTCCTGGGAACAAGAGAGGACATCTGTGAACCCTCCCCTCTGAGAGCACAAGGAACTCTGGTTCTTCCCTGACAGGTCACACTTCTGAAACTTGGCTGGACAATGACATTCAAGCCCAGAGTCATCACCCACATATTTAACATTTCAGGTACACCTGTGTCTGAAAGACTTTCTCCTTCATTGAATTGCATGAACATACCTTAGAGTTTGCGGTATTGCATCTTGGGCATATGACATTAGTTTGGTGAATTATATAATAAATAATCTATCTCCATGGATGTGGGTAACAGGAGAGTCATCAGAAGTTGGGTGTGTTTCAACATCAGGACAAACCTGGGCTCTCTTGTTAGGACTGAACAAGTGAGCTGACCTGTGGGACAACAGAGGGAAAGACACAGAGCCAACATCCAGAGCCAGGTGAACTCCTTACCTACCAGGTGGTCTCTGGACATTTTGTTTAAACAGATCCAGAAAGACCTTCCTCACCTTCAGGAGAATTATGAACATTGAGGGAAATTGAGATAAATTTTTATTTACAGAGAATAATTCATGGGCTTGTAGACATCTATGTGGGTGTGTACAGGATTGCTAGGATATGCTCATACACAGAACAGAAGAAATAATTCTATTTCAAGGAAAGAAAACCAAAGAGCTTCTGAATTGGTAGGTATTCTTTGCCAC
>NW_022164501.1:0-2086 GCF_008728515.1 Papio anubis
TAGCTTCCAGCTCAATGGTTCATTTCTGTGTCTCCTGAGGGAGCTCACTGGTTCATTTTTGTGTCTCCTCCTTTTGTAAACATCTAGATCCTGATCCTGTTCCTCCTGACTGGGCAAGACCTCCCAACCAGGGTCTCCAGCATCTCCTAAAGGTGTTTTCAGTCTGGCAACAGGTCTGTACTTTCCTGGAACAGACCTCCCAGAGGAAGGGGCAGACCTCCATCTTTGCTGTTACATAGCCTTCACTGGTGATACCTTCAGGTACTGGAAAATCTGAGGCAACTAGGGACTGTAGCAGACCCTCAGCAAACTGTACAGCCCTACAGAAAAGTGGCCAGACTGTTAAAAGAGAAAACAAAAGAAGAGAAGAGAAAACCCACTCAAAGGTCAGCAACCTCAAAGATTTAGGGTAGATAAGCCCACAAAGGTGAGAAGAAATCAGCAAAAGAAACTGATAACCAACCTGACAGAGCTGAAAAACACACTATAAGAATTTCACAGTACGCTCACAAGTATTAACAGCAGAATAGAGCAAGTGGAGAAAAGAATCTCAGTGCTTGAAGACTGGCTTTCTGAAATAAGACAAGAAGATGAGACTAGAGAAAAAAGAATGAAAAGGAATGAACAAAACATCTGAAAAACATGGGATTATGTAAAGAAACTGAATGTATGAATGATTGGTATACCTGAAAGAGATGGGGAGAATGGAACCAATCTGGAAACATTTCAGGATATCATCCGTGAAAACTTTCTAGCTAGACAGGCCAACATTCAAATTCAGAAATGCAGAGGATCCCAGTAAGTTGCTCCATGAGAAGATCATCCATCATCCCCAAGACAAATAATCATCAGATGCTCCAAGGTTGAAATGAAAGAAAAAAATGTCAAGGGTAGCCAGAAAGGCCAGATCACCTACAAAGGGAAGCCCATCAGACTAACAGTGGATCTCTCAGTGGAAATTCTACAAGCCAGAAGAGATTGAGGGCCAATACTCAACACTCTTAAAGAAAAGAGTTTCCAACCCAGAATTTCATATTCAACCAAACTAAGCTTCGTAAGCAAAGGAGAAATCAGACTCTTTTCAGGCAAACAAATGCCAAGGGAATTCCTTATTACCAGACCTGCATTACAAGAACTCCTGACGGAAGCACTAAACATGGAAAGACAGTTACCAGCCACTACAAAAAAACAGTGAAGTACACAGACTAGTGACACAATAAAGCAACCACATAAGCAAGTCTGCAAAGTAACCAGCTAACATCATGATGATAGGATCAAATTCATACATACCAAGACTAACCTTAAATGTAAATGGGCTAAATGCCCCATTTAAAAGACAAAGAGTGGCAAGCTGGATAAAGAACCAAGGTCTATCAGTATGCTGTCTTCAATACACCCATTTCACATGCAATGACACACATAGGCTCAAAATAAAAAGAAGGAAGAAAATTTACCGAGAAAATGGAAAGCAGAAAAAAAAAGCCAGGGTTGCAACCCTTGTTTCTGACAAAACAGGTGTTAAACCAACAAAGATCAAAAAAGACAAAGAAGGGCATTACATAATGGTAAACGATTCAATTCAACAAGGAGATCTAACTGTCTGAAATATATATGCATCCAACACAGGAACACCCAGATTCATAAAGTAGGTTCCTAGAGACCTTCAAAGAGACTTAGAATCTCACACAATAATAGTAAGAGATTTTAATACTCCACTAACAATATTAGACAGATCATCAAGACAGAAAATTAACAAAGGTATTCAGGACCTGAACTCAGCCCTGGATCAAATGGACCTGATATATATCTACAGAAGTCTTTACCCCAAAGCAACAGAATATACATTTTTCACATTGCCACATGGCACTTATTCTAAAATCAATCACACAATTGGAAGTAAAACACTCCTCAGCAAATGCAAAAGAACTGAAATCACAACAAATAGTCTCTTGGACCATAGTGCAATCAAATTCAAAATAAAGACTAAGAAATTCGCTCAAACAATACAATTACATAAAAATTGAATAATCTGTTCTTGAACAACTTTTGGGTCAATAATGAAATTAAGGCACAAATCAGGAAGTTC
>NW_022164502.1:0-2086 GCF_008728515.1 Papio anubis
AAAAATTTCACCCAAAATGTAACGTACTTCAGTGTAGCAGTCAGTGTTTGGAAAAGAGTTTACTTGAAAATAGTACGACAAAATTGTGTATATGAATCTTACTATGTTGGTCATAGCCATGCAGGTGGTAGCTGTGTTTTCAGTAGTAACCCATTTACTTTCAAATAATTCGGTCATGGCAAAAAAAAAAAAAAATGCATTTTCCCTGGTATTGGCAGCAGTGTAAGTCCAAGACCTATTAATAAGTAGAAAGTTACTAAACCAAGCAATAACAATGTGCTTGTCATTTTTTTTACAGAAATCATATGGTACAGAGACTGTATGAAAGCAAAGAAGGTAGTCAGTATGATGGACAAGTTGTCAGCCAAATTCCAAATCATGATCTGAATGAGAACATTTCTACTGGATGAAAGCAATGTGAATGCAGTATTTGTGGAAAAGTCTTTGTATGTCATTCCCTCATTAATAGGCACATCCTAGCTCACTCAGGATACAAACCATATGGGGAGAAGCAATATAAAAGTGAACAGTGTGGGAAATTCTTCGTTTCTGTTCCAGGTGTTAGAAGACACATGATAATGTACAGTGGAAATCCAACTTACAAATGTACGATATGTGGGAAAGCTTTTTATTTTCTCAATTCAGTTGAAAGACATCAGAGAACTCACACAGGAGAAAAACTCTATAAATGTAAACAACGTGGTAAAGCATTCACTGTTTCCAGTTCTTGTCTAATACATGAATGAACTCACACTGGAGAGAAACCCTACGAATGTAAGGAATGTGGGAAAACATTCAGATTTTCTTGTTCTTTTAAGACGCATGAAAGGATTCACACTGGAGAAAGACCCTATAAATGTACCAAATGCGATAAAGCCTTCAGCTGTTCCACTTCCCTTCCTTACCATGGAAGCATTCATACTGGAGAGAGACCCTATGAATGTAAACAATGTGGCAAAGCCTTTAGTCGTTTGAGTTCCCGTTATAACCATAGAAGTACTCATACTGGAGAGAAAGCCTATGAATGTAAACAATGTGACCAAACCTTCAGTCGCCTCTGTTCCCTTCACTTCCACGAAAGAATTCATACTGGAGAAAAACCCTATGAATGTAAGAGATGCAGTAAAGCCTACACTCCTTCCAGTCACCTTACTCGCCATGAAAGGAGTCATGATATAGAGGCTTGAGTGTGGTGACTCAGCCTATAATCCCAGCACTTTGGGAGGCCAAGGTGTGTGCAATGCTTCAGCCCAGGAGTTCGTAACCAGCCTGGATTAAAACAATGTGAAACAACCAGGGCAACATGGTGAAACCCTGTCTCTACAAAAAATAAAATAATGCGGGGCGCCGTGGCTCACGCTAGCTACTGGGGAGCCTGAGGCAGGAGAATGGCGTGAACCCCGGAGGCGGAGCTTGCAGTGACCCGAGATCGCACCACTGCACTCCAGCCTGGGCGACAGAGCGAGACTCTGTCTCAAAAAAAAGAAAATAGTCCAGGCGCTGTGGCTCACGCCTGTAATCCCAGCACTTTGGGAGGCTGAGGCGGGCGGATCAAGAGGTCAGGAGATCGAGACCATCCTGGCTAACATGGTGAAACCCTGTCTCTACTAAAAATACAAAAAATTGGCTGCGGGCGCCTGTAGTCCCAGCTACTCCAAGGCTGAGGCAGGAGAATGGCGTGAATCCGGGAGGCGGAGGTTGCAGTGAGCGGAGATCGCGCCTCTGCACTCCAGCCTGGGCGACAGAGCCAGACTCCGTCTCGGAAAAACATAGATAGATAGATAGATAGATAGATAGATAGATAGATAGGCCGGGCGCGGTGGCTCAAGCCTGTAATCCCAGCACTTTGGGAGGCCGAGACGGGCGGATCGCGAGGTCAGGAGATCGAGACCATCCTGGCTAACATGGTGAAACCCCGTCTCTACTAAAAAATACAAAAAACTAGCCAGGCGAGGTGGCGGGCGCCTGTAGTCCCAGCTACTCGGGAGGCTGAGGCAGGAGAATGGCGTAAACCAGGGAGGCGGAGCTTGCAGTGAGCTGAGATCCGGTCACTGCGCTCCAGCCTGGGCGACAGAGCGAGACTCCG
>NW_022164503.1:0-2085 GCF_008728515.1 Papio anubis
CTGTATAGTATTCCATGGTGTATATGTGCCACATTTTCTTAATCCTGCCTGTCACTGATGGACATTTGGGTGGATTCCAAGTCTTTGCTATTGTGAATAGTGCCACAATAAACATAGGTGTGCATGTGTCTCTATAGCTGCATGATTTATAATCCTTTGGGAATATACCCAGGCATGGGATGGCTGGGTCAAATGGTATTTCTTGTTCTAGATCCTTGAGGAATCGCCACACTGTCTTCCACAATGGTTGAACTAGTTTACAGTCCCACCAACAGTGTAAAAGTGTTCCTATTTCACCACTTCCTCTCCAGCACCTGTTATTTCCAGACTTTTTAATGATTGCCATTCTAACTGGTGTGAGATGGTATCTCGTTGTGGTTTTGATTTGCATTTCTCTGATGGCTAGTGATGATGAGCATTTTTTCATGTGTCTTTTGGCTGCATAAATGTCTTCTTTTGAGAAGTGTCTGTTCATATCCTTTGCCCACTTTTTGATGGGTTTGTTTGTTTGTTTCTTGTAAATTTGTTTGAGTTCTTTGTAGGTTCTGGATATCAGTCCTTTGTCAGATGAGGCGGAAGAACCACAGGTGCTTCATGTTCTTGCACAGGATGTCCGTGACTCTCAGTGAGCATTTCCCATGTGAGCAGGGCCCTGAATTTAAGGAAATGTGTGGTGGTTTCCTGTGGGTGCCTAAGTGAGGATTTGCATGTGGGTGGTGCCTTTGTATGGAGAGGTGAAAAGGGATGAGGCAGGCCCCAGGCTTGGAGCTCACCCTGAGAGGAGGATGCTGACTCTGCCCTCTGAGAACTCAGTTCTCTTCCTGGGGCCTCCCCTCACCAAGCCCAGAGTCCTCTTCTTCCAGGTACGGAGATGTGCTCAAGGAGCTGGTCTGGGAGATGAGTGTGATCATGGATCCAGGACAGATTTTGGAATAGGTTCAATGCTGTTCTACCCGTGAAGATTTATATGAAACCAACCAAACATCCAGGTTATCTAAATTGTCAAATCTCCATTCAAAACATTAGGGCAGCAGCTAAATATACTCATCACAGTGAATTTATATAAACCTACATCCATGCAATGTTTATTGTAATTCAGAATATCCATCATGGTTAGAGGGAATATATCTGTCCCAGAGAGTGCGTCATAAAAAAGAAAAAAAAAATCGGAGACCTTCCATTTTGTGAACGTTTGAAGTTTGGGATTCTGTCTGCAATCTCAGGAGAAGGTAGTGGGACGTATCTCCAACTGTCTCAATGTGTGATGCTGAGAATGTGGCCTGACCTTTATACACTTCTGTGTGAATAGATGTAGATTGGGGATCACAGTGACAATTTCAATCAAAAACTATAATAGGTCAGCACAGGAGCGTAGTCTCATCATCAAGATTAGTGCAATCCCCTTTCCTGGGAACAAGACAGGACATCTGTGAGCCCTCCCCTCTGAGAGCACAAGGAACTCTGGTTCTTCCCTGACAGGTCACACTTCTGAAACTTGGCTGGACAATGACATTCAAGCCCAGAGTCATCACCCACATATTTAACATTTCAGGTACACCTGTGTCTGAAAGACTTTCTCCTTCATTGAATTGCATGAACATACCTTAGAGTTTGCGGTATTGCATCTTGGGCATATGACATTAGTTTGGTGAATTATATAATAAATAATCTATCTCCATGGATGTGGGTAACAGGAGAGTCATCAGAAGTTGGGTGTGTTTTAACATCAGGACAAACCTGGGCTCTCTTGTTAGGACTGAACAAGTGAGCTGACCTGTGGAACAACAGAGGGAAAGAGACAGAGCCAACATCCAGAGCCAGGTGAACCCCTTACCTACCAGGTGGTCTCTGGACATTTTGTTTAAACAGATCCAGAAAGACCTTCCTCACCTTCAGGAGAATTATGAACATTGAGGGAAATTGAGATAAATTTTTATTTACAGAGAATAATTCATGGGCTTGTAGACATCTATGTGGGTGTGTACAGGATTGCTAGGATATGCTCATACACAGAACAGAAGAAATAATTCTATTTCAAGGAAAGAAAACCAAAGAGCTTCTGAATTGGTAGGTATTCTTTGCCAC